>NC_053027.1:270513858-270714752 GCF_003073215.2 Triticum urartu
GTCTAAGGCGGATGGTAACAGGAGGTGGGGGACATGATGTGTACCCAGGTTCGGGCCCTCTCAACGGAGGTAATACCCTACGTCCTGCTTGATTGATCTTGATGATATGAGCATTACAAGAGTTGATCTACCACGAGATCGTAGAGGCTAAACCCTAGAAGCTAGCCTATGGTATGATTGTTGTTGTCCTACGGACTAGACCCTCCGGTTTATATGGACACCGGAGGGGGCTAGGGTTACACAGAGTCGGTTACAAGGGAGGAGATCTACATATCCGTATTGCCAAGCTTGCCTTCCACGCCAAGGAGAGTCCCATCCGGACACGGTACAAAGTCTTCAATCTTGTATCTTCATAGTCCAACAGTCCGGTCAAAGGATATAGTCTGGTTGTCCGGAGACCCCCTAATCCAGGACTCCCTCAGTAGAGTCTTGAGCTTTGAGCTTGAGCCAATCCTTTTGTCCTTAGCATTTTGAGGTGTCCACTTTTCTCATCCATGCCATGCCAATCATTGAGCTTTCCTGAAATACTAATCTTGAAATAGCATTAGCTCAATGAGCTATATGTTGTTAGGAATTACCAAAACCACCTAGGCATAGTTGCACTTTCAGCAGGCTATCAAGAGAGCACCGAGACCAGCCCCGCCAACATGGACATCCGACCCGCAAGCCCGGACATCTGGCTCCTCACGAAGGCCCGGACATCGGGCCCGATGCCCGGACATCCGGCTTCGCCTGTCTGTGCACAGTGAAGTGCCGAGGCCCATGTACCCCTTAGCCCACCTAGACTATATATACTCCTCCTCCTCCTCCTCCTAGCTAGGGTTATCGTTGTGATAGCTCATATGTGAGATAGAGCCTCCCATCCAGATCTAGTCCATCGGGAGGGACCGTCACCTCTTCGGAGAAGATCCACTTGGATTCAAAACCCCTAACAAGAAGACCCCAAGACCTCCTCACGGAGAAGAATCGGTTACCTATTGTAACACCCACAATGCGGCTATATCTCCCACGTGTCGGTGCACGAGTTAGAGGCATAGACGCATGGTAGTTTTGTCGCAAGAGGGTTAATCTTCACACAATCCCATGTACTGAATTAGAAAGGTATGAAGAGTTGGCTTACAATCGCCACTTCACACAATAAATAAATAATTCATACATCATCCAAATACACTCAAAGACCGACTACGGCCAAATCCAACAGAAAAGGAAGACAACCCCAAATGCTAGACCCCCGATCGTCCCAACTGGGATCCACTACTGATCATCAGGAAACAAAACGTAGTAACGACCCAGATCCTCGTCAAACTCCCACTTGAGTTCGGTAGCATCACCTGCAATAGTATCATCGGCACCTGCAACTATTTGGAAGTATTCGTGAGTCACGAGGACTCAGCAATCTCACACCCACGAGATCAATACTATTTAATCTTGAGGGTAGGATAGTGTAGTGAGGTGGAGCTGCAGCAAGCACTAAGAATATATGGTGGCTAACATACCCAAATAAGAGCGAGAAGAGAAGCAACGCAACAGTCGAGAAGCTAGAAGTGATCAAGAAGTGATCCTGAAGCTACATACATTCAATCATAACACAAGACCGTGTTCACTTCCCGGACTCCCCCGAAAAAAGACCATCATAGCTACACACGCAGTTGATTCATTTTAATTAAGTCAAGTGTCAAGTTCTCTACAACCGGATATTAACAAATTCCCGTCTGCCACATAACCGCGGGCACTAGCCCATCACAATATTTTAATGAATAGGAGCACTAGCCCGGGGGTTTAAAATAACGATGACCCTTGAGTCCGCGGAACCCAAGGGAAAAAGGCTTAGGTGGCAAATGTCAAAACCAAGGTTGGCCTTGCTGGAGTAGTTTTATTCAAGGCAAACTGTCAAGGGGGTCCCATAAATCCCCAACCGTGTAAGGAACGCAAAATCAAGGAACATAACACTGGTATGACAGAAACTAGGGCGACAAGAGTGGCACAAAACACCAGGCATAAGGCTGGGCCTTCCACCCTTTACCAAGTATATAGATGCATTAATTAAAATAATAGATATTGTGATATCCCAACATATCCATGTTCCAACATGGAACAAACTTCAACTTCACCTGCAACTAGCAACGCTGTAAGAGGGGCTGAGCAAAAGCGGTAACATAGCCAAACAACGGTTTGCTAGGAAGGTGGGTTAGAGGCTTGACATGGAAATATGGGAGACATGATATAACAAGTGGTAGGTAGTGCGACATAACGGTAGAACGAACAACTAGCAAAGCAAAGATAGAAGTGATATCGAGGGTATGGTCATCTTGCCTGCAAAGTTCTCAGAGTTGTCGAAAGCTTGATCCTCGATAGAGTACTCAACAGGTTCCTCGTTCACGTACTCGTCTCCCGGATCCACCCTAGGCAAGAACACGAGAAAAGAAACAACAATCAATCATGGTGCAATGCACAAGCAACATGGTGTAATACATGGCATGATATGCAAGATATGATATGCAATGCATATGCGTGCTCCGGAAGGGAAAGAGTGATAAAGGCATCAACTTGGCAACCCGAGTATGCCTCTGGAAAGATGAGGTGATTTCGGTCAAAATCGATATAAGGATCACCAGAAACGGATGCACAGTTTGCAAATGACAAGCAACACTAGAATGGTGCAAAACTGCGATTAACAGCATGATAGCACTTAGAATGCAACAAGAAACTAAACTACTACACTCCAACATAGCAACAAAGCATATGACAGTGATGCACAAGATATGCTTGACAAAACATGAGCACTGAGCGATGGCTAGATCACACAAGAACAGGTTCAAACAAGCATGGAAAAAGTGCAAAAGATATCAGCTTCACAGACTTGGTGAAAATACTAACATGTCAAAAACAACATCATGAAGAAATGTTTAGAGCAAGCAAACAACATGCTACAGGAACATATCATGGTAATTAAAGGCATGGCATGATTCTGGTAAAAGCATACAACAAAAGTCCCTTACTGAACATGAGCGGAAAAGGCACAGAAGATATGATCGCACCCATGTAAACATAGCAAGTTTGATAAACAGATTCAGACTTGGAAGAAAAACAGAGCATGGTATCAATAGATTCACGATAGCAACTTTGCAAGCTCATGCCACTCACCACAAAGCATTACATGGCAACATAAGCATACCGACAGTAAGAAGACATGTTCATGAAGCTAAACATGCCAAGGTCAAATTCATAGGGTACATGCATCGCTAGCAACAACCATGGCAATATTGATTAACATGTTAAGAAACTGCCAGGAACATTATATAGCAAAAGTAGAGCAAGAAAATTACATGCTATAGCACTCCATAATTGCAACCAGGGGCATGAATGGATAGAGCATAACCATATGTTAACATCCTTAATGAAGTATCTCATAATAAGCATGGATCTCATGGTACCATCAAGTTTACATGGCATCAAAATAACAGCAGGAAAAGGACTTGGTAAAATCTTAAGTCCCTGAACACAGCAACATCATGGAGCCTAGTTTGCATGCTTGTGCTAGTAATAACCACATAGATCAAAAAAATACAAGACTTCCACCTTTGTAAGGATGGCATGTTGTAGTTCAAAACACATGTAGACCTCATGCTCATAGGATGCACACATCAAATGCATCAAAAAATGACAAATCACCATGTTCTGGTAAGCACTAGCAGTTAACATTTTGTAGCACTCTTGCAACGATGTAAATGTCATCATAGTGGACAGTAACATGCATGGAAAAGCTGCTAAAATGAAGGGATCAACAAGATGAACATTTTGACATATCATATGCATGATTTGGAGCTACAAGCACCAAGATGTGACATGATGAAGATGGCATAAAAATTACGGTGAAGGAAAAGACTGGAAATCGACCTCAAGGAAAAAGTCAATGGGTCGCGGATCGGGTCGGGGACGATGCGGAGCGGATCGGGTCGGGCTCGAGCCCGATCGTGGAGGAAAAACCAGGCGGCGGCAGCGGCTCACCAGTGTCGGGCGGCCGGAGGCGGCAGCAGAGGTCCTTGCCTCAGATCCGGTGAGCCCCGGCAGGATCTGGGCACCGGAGATGAGGGGCGCGGCGGAGGCGGCGGGGTCTGGCGCTGCCGCGCGTCAGCGGCGAGCGGCCGGCGGAGCTTGACGCGGCGGCCGAAGGCGGAGGTCGGCACCGCAGACGTGGCGGGAGGCGGCGGAGGTCCGGCGGGGCACGGGCGGAGAGGCGGTGAGCGCTCGGGCGGCGGCGGCGCACGGGCCGCGCGGGCCGGCTGCGGGCCCCGTGGGCCGGAGGTGGCGGCGGATCTGGGGTGCAACGTGGCGCTCTCGGAGTGGCTGGCACGCATTGGTGATTTCGTCGGACGAGGGGCGGACGTGTCTGGTGGCGGGGGGATGAATTTTTAGGGTTTGGACCAGGATTTTGGAGGGGATGCACATATTTATACATAGATGGAGATAAGAGTGTCCAAATGAGGTGCGGTTTTCGCCCACACGATCGTGATCCGACGAAGGACAACATGGAGGTGGTTTAGATGGGTTATTGGGCTGTTTTGGAGGGGTGTTGGGCTGCCACACAAAAGAGGCTTTTGCGGTTGCCCGGTTAACCGTTGGGGCATCAAATGGCCTCCAAATGGAACGAAATTTGACATACGGTCTACCGGTGATGTACCTAGGCTACTTGACAAATCTCTTCCCATTCCGAGAACGTTTATCTCCCGCTCACGTAAAGAGACAAGCGGGGTGTAACGGGTGCATGTGGGAGTGTCGGATTGCGAAACGGACAACGGGGAAAATGCTCAGATGCATGAGACAAAGACGAATGCAAATGCGATGCACATGATGACATGATATGAAATGCATGACATGAACAAAATGCAAAACAAAGACAAAAACCCAACCACGAAGGGAATCTCATAACATAAAGCCGAAAATGGCAAGAGTCGGAGTTATAAATATGGAAAGTTACATCCGGGGTGTTACACCTAAGTATCGTCCCTTGTTGGATTCGGACCGTGTGATCTCTATGTGTACTCGGATCTAACGTATGTGTGACCGAATCTTGTTGGTTTTAGTGATTCTCTCGTGTTTCCCCTCGTGATTTCTCCTCGTGTTCTTCGTGTTCTTCGCGGGATCCGCTCCTTTCATGAAAGATCGGCCATCTAGGGTTCCACCGTACATCACTTCTCTTGTGGATGGTGTAGGCGCTCAGTTTTGGATGACCTCCTCCATGGCATGCTCATCATTGGGCTCAAACCTACATCGACACATGGTAGGAAGGTCAAGTAGTATACCATCCTCGAGGGGACTAAGAAGCCACACATTAAGGATGGAATTCACCTTAGTGTGATTGCAGTAGGAGTTGGGCATGTCTCTTAGCAATGGAACTCTTGACATAGTGATATCCGCAGGATGCTCCGCATTATCCCCTCCCCCTTGGGAAAGATCCGTCCTCGAATCAAAAACCAAATCACCGTGGGAAAGAGATGGTGTCGTCATGTAGAAGTGGACGATCACCAAGTGTTCTTCATCTTGAAGCTCGAAATGGGCACTCTCCAATGTCACAGCGTCTTGTAATTCCTTTAAAAGGAGCAAAGATGACAAACACTTGGAAAAACAAATATGGTTAGCGTTAGTGCAAAACCAAGCATTCAAGAGGTGATTCAGCCAACAAGTGACGTCATCAAGCATAACATATGGTTTGACAAAGAAGTGTGGCATCGCATGTAAGCATATAAATTGAGCAAAATAAAGGTCATCATGGAAATAAGCATGTAAATGGGAGGTAGAGATACTAATATGTGTGACAAGTGAACAAGCATCTACCTCAAGATCATAGCAAACACACACAAAGCGCTCAACAAATGGTCTATGGTATGCATATGAATTATTCACAACACCAAATATAATGAAGTGTCTAAACACATGGGTCAAGTGCAAGACAATCCAAGCATAACGTGCATAGGGTGTGGTGAAGATATCGTGGGACTCAACACAATGGAAAGAACAATTGTTCAACATGTGTGAGGCAATCAAGTCAATCATTTGACAATCAAAGGTGCATGGCATACGTGAAGAAATTACATGGTTGCAACCAAACATATGATACGAGCAAGTAATCCACAAGTCCGATGTAGCACACAAGGCATATATGTCATGAGGCATGACAATGTGGCAATGATAACTCGAAGTAAGAGCACTAGCATGTGTGGAAAGTGTCATGGTGTAGGCAACACATGAAGTATGATCCACATTATGCATGATCATGGTTTGGGTGTTCGAAAGAGAAGGATATCACCTCAAAAGCATGTCCTTGTGCGTCCTTCACAATACCAAGGCACAAGCAAAAGTGTTGTAGAAGAAAGTCCTGGTCGAAAGTATGAGGCTCGCTCTCAAGAGCTTGAATGGTCAACTGACATGAAGTAGAAGTCAACATGATTTCAAAGATCCTACACATGCATAAAAAATCAAAGAACGTATATGCATGATAAATAAACACATCATCCATCATGATGGTTCTTGATAACCCACAAGTGTAGGGGATCGCAACAGTTTTTGATAAGTAAGAGTGTCGAACCCAACGAGGAGCTAAAGGTAGAACAAATATTCCCTCAAGTTCTATTGACCACCGATACAACTCTACGCACGCTTGACGTTCGCTTTACCTAGAACAAGTGTGAAACTAGAAGTACTTTGTAGGTGTTGTTGGATAGGTTTGCAAGATAATAAAGATTATGTAAAAAAAAGTAGGGGCTGTTTAGATAAAGACACAACTAAGTTAGTTTTAGTAAAGAGCTTTTTGTTACGAGAAAGTTATTTGTCCCTAGGCAATCGATAACTAGACCAGTAATGATTATTGCAATTTTAAAAGAGGGAGAGGCATAAGCTAACATACTTTCTCTACTTGGATCATATGCACTTATGATTGGAACTATAGCACGCATCCGCAACTACTAAAGATCATTAAGGTAAAACCCAACCATAGCATTAAAGTATCAAGTCGTCTTTATCCCATACGCAAACAACCTACTTACTTGGGTCTGTGCTTCTGTCACTCATGCCACCCACCATAAGCAACTCATGAACATATTGCAAACCCTACAGCGGGAATCCCGCACGCTTGCGCGACACGGAGAGCACCATAAGAAAGCACCAATAATAAAACATGCAACTCAAAACCAATCACGATCATCAAATAACCCATAGGACAAAACGGATCTAATCAAACATCATAGGATAGCCATACATCATTGGGGAATAATATATAGCGTTGAGCACCATGTTTAAGTAGAGATTACAGCGGGTAAGAGAGAGGTTACACCGCTGCATAGAGGGGGGAAGAGTTGGTGATAATGGCGGTGAAGTTGTTGGTGAAGATTGCGGTGATGATGATGGCCCCGGTGGCACTCCGGTGCCACCGGAAGCGAGGGGGAGAGAGCCCCCTCCTTCTTGTTCTTCCTTGACCTCCTCCCTAGATGGGCGAAGGGATTCCCCTCTGGTTCTTGGTCTCCATGGCATGGGAGGGGCGAGAGCCCCTCCGAGATTGGATCTGTCTCTCTGTCTCTCTCTGTTTCTGCGTTCTCTTCTTCTGCCCTTTCACCATTTTGTATATATATGGAGATCTGTAACTCCGATTGGACTGAAATCTTCGCCATGATTTTCCCCCAAAAATTAGCTCTCTTGCGGCTGAAGAAGGGCATCAACTGCATTACGGGGAGCCCACGAGGGTCAGGGGCGCGCCCCCTGCCTCGTGCCTCCCTCAGGCATCGCCTCGCGTGGATTTTTCTTCCGGAATTCTCCAAATATTTCAAAAAATTTCTCCGTCGGTTTTTATCCCGTTTGGATTCCATTTGATATGGGGTTTCTGCGAAACAGAAAACATGCAACAAATAGGAACTGGCACTTGACACTGGATCAATATGTTAGTCCCAAAAATGGTATAAAAAGTTTCCAAAAGTATATGAAAGTTGAATAATATTGGCATGGAACAATCAAAAATTATAGATACGACAAAGACGTATCAGCATCCGCAAGCTTAATTCCTGCTCGTCCTCGAGTAGGTAAATGATAAAAAAGATAATTTTTGATGTGGAATGCTACCTAGCATAATCTTGATCATGTATCTAATCATGGCATGAATATTAAGACACGAGTGATTCAAAGCAATAATTTATCATTTTACATAAAAACAATAATACTTCAAGCCTACTAATAAAGGAATCATGTCTTTTCAAAATAACATGGCCAAAGAAAGTTATCCCTACAAAATCATATAGTCTAGCTATGCTCCATCTTCACCACACAAAATATTCACATCATGCACAACCCCGATGACAAGCCGAGCAATTGGTTCATACTTTTTAACGCGCTTCAGCTTTTTCAACCCTCACGCAATACATGAGCATGAGCCATGGACATGGCATTATAGGTGGAATAGAATATGATGGTGGAGGTTGTGTAGAGAAGACAAAAAGGGAGAAAGTCTCACATCAACGCGGCTAATCAACGGGCTATGGAGATGCCCATCAATTGATGTCAATGTGAGGAGTAGGGATTGCCATGCAACGGATGCACTAGATCTATAAGTGTATGAAAGCTCAAACTAAAACTAAGTGGGTGTGCATTCAACTTGCTTGCTCAAGAAGACCTCAGGAATTTGAGGAAGCCCATCATTGGAATATACAAGCCAAGTTCTATAATGAAAATTCCCACTAGTATATGAAAGTGATAATTCAAGGTACTCTCTATACGAAGAACATGGTGCTACTTCGAAGCACAAGTGTCGTAAAAGGATAGTAACATTACCCCTTTTTCTTTTCTCTCTCTTTTTTTCTTTTTTACGGGCTTCTTTGGCCCCCTTTTTTATTTAGGCTTCTTTGTCCTCTCTCTTTTTTTTGATGGGGCAATGCTCTAATAAAGATGATCATCACACTTTTATTTACTTACAACTCAATATTACAACTCGATACTAGAACAAAGATATGACTCTATATGAATGCCTCCGGTGGTGTACCGGGATGTGCAATGATCTAGCGTAGCAATGACATCAAAAAACAGACAAGCCATGAAAACATCATGCTAGCTATCTTACGATCATGCAAAGCAATATTACAATGAATGCTCAAGTCATGTATATGATGATGATGGAAGTTGCATGGCAATATATCTCGGAATGGCTATGGAAATGCCATAATAGGTAGGTATGGTGGCTGTTTTGAGGAAGATATAAGGAGGCTTATGTGTGACGGAGAGTATCATATCACAGGGTTTGGATGCACCGTCGAAGTTTGCACCAACTCTCGAGGTGAGAAAGGGCAATGCACGGTACCAAAGAGGCTAGCAATGATGGAAGGGTGAGAGTGCGTATAATCCATGGACTCAACATTAGTCATAAAGAACTCACATACTTATTGCAAAAGTTTATCAGCCCTCGAAGCAAAGTACTACTACGCATGCCCCTAGGGGGATAGATTGGTAGGAAAAGACCATCGCTCGTCCCCGACCGCCACTCGTAAGGAAGACAATCAATAAATACCTCATGCTCTGACTACGTTACATAATGGTTCACCATACGTGCATGCTACGGGAATCACAAACCTCAACACAAGTATTTATACTAATCCACAACTACCCACTAGCATGACTCTAATATCACCATCTTTATATCGCAAAACTATTGCAAGGAATCAAACATATCATATTCAGTGATCTACAAGTTTTATGTAGGATTTTATGACTAACCATGTGAATGACCAATTCCTGTCATCTCTCTAAATAGATATAAGTGAAGCTAGAGAGTTTAATTCTTTCTACAAAAGATATGCCCGTGCTCTAACAAATATAAGTGAAGCAAAAGAGCATTCTACAAATGGCGGTTTTCTATGTAAAGAGAAACAGGCAATCCAAACTTCAAATGATATAAGTGAAGCACATGAAGCATTCTATAAAGCCATACTCAAAAGATATAAGTGAAGTGCATAGAGCATTCTATAAATAAACCAAGGACTATCTCATACCAGCATGGTGCATAAAAGAGAAGTGAAAACTAAATGCAAAAGATGCTCCAAGATTTACACATATCGGATGAACGAAACGAATCCGAAAACATACTGATACTTGTTGAAGAAATAGGGGATGCCTTCCGGGGCATCCCCAAGCTTAGACGCTTGAGTCTCCTTGAATATTTACTTGGGGTTCATAGGGCATCCCCAAGATTTAGCTCTTGCCTCTCTTCCTTGTTCTCACATCGAGACCTTCTCGATCATCGAACACTACATCCACACAAAACTTCAACAGAAAACTAGGTAAGATCCGTTAGTATAATAAAGCAAATCACTACTCTAAGTACTGTTGCAAACCAATTCATATTTTGTTTTGGCATTGTATCTAATATAATACAACATTTTCATGGCTTAATCCACTGATATAAATTGATAGTTTCATCAAAACAAGCAAACTATGCATCAAAAACAGAATCTGTCTAAAACAGAACAGTCTGTAATAATCTGAACATTCACCATACTTCTGATACTTGAAAAATTCTGCAAAAATTACGAAAAATAAACAATTTGTATAGAAAGACATTGCAAAAATAATCAGAACCATTTGACGTTCCAGTAAAAAATGTAAAATCGCGCACTACAGCCAAAGTTTCTGTCCTGCACCGCACAAACCAACAAGCAATGTAAACATCCTAAAGGCAAACCTTGGCACATTATTTTTATAATACAATGGAATCGTACAAGGGAATAATTATTTTTGTTGAAAAGTTTCTGTAATCAAGATTCACAATGTTTCTGTGAGAAGTTCGAGGCTAGCTCCCACTTCAACAATGCTTGTCTTTCTCACTTTCGCTTTTCTTTTTGAAAAGTTTTGGGTTCCCCTCTTTATTTTTTTGTTTTTAAACTATATAAAAGCACTCAACAAAAATAAATGACTCTCTAAAACTTCCAGGTTGTCTCCCTGGCAGCGCTTTCTTTAAAGCCATTAAGGTAGGCATATAGTGCTCAAGTAGTGAATCCACCCGGATCCCAAGGTATATCAAAGCCAATTTTAATTAGCAATGATTTGTAATTTAGTAGTGAGCACAAGGCAACATATATCATGCAAAAACGAAGTCTAACTCTCTTCCTATGCATCGGCATGTCATAAAAGAACAATTCATGCACACAAAGTAAAGGCCAATGCATAGTATAAACAGTTTCTTGCAATTTTATCGTGTTCGAAACATAGAGAGGTGGAGATATAGTTCCTCTCTCATAATAATTGCAAGTAGGAGAAGCAAGCACATGCATATTATATCTATCAAAATCATCATGTGCAACAGTAAAAGGCAACCCATCAATATAATCCTTAATAAGCCCAAACTTCTCCGATATAGTGTAGTTTGGAGAATTCAAAAAGATAATAGGACTATCATGTGTGGGTGTAATAGCAACAATTTCATGTTTAACTTAAGGAACTATAGCAAGTTCATCTCCATAAGCCTAATTCATATTGGCATCTTGGCCACAAGCATAGCAAGCATCATCAAAAAGGGATATTTCAAAAGAATCAACGGGATCATAGCAATTATCATAGCATTCATCCTTCAGTAAGCATGAAGGGAAATTAAACAATGCATGAGTTGAAGAGTTACTCTCATTAGAAGGTGGGCATGGGTGATCAATCCGCTCTTCCTCCTTTTGTTCTTCGCTCTCCTATTCTCATAACAATATTTAAGGATAGCTAAATTTTCAGGTCTGTAGACAGCATCATAAAGATTTTCATATTCTTTGAACATAGATTCAATTTCATAAGCACCCATAAAAGCAACAAATTCTTCTATTTGTTCCACATCATAATAGTCATATATACATCTAGCATAAGAAGCCAAAGTTTCATTATCATTAAATTTGCATAAAAAGGGAAGGTGTGGAGCCTTCATCCTAGAGCAACAAGTATAATCATATCTCAAGCATAGTTGCCTAGCATACCATTTCAACATATAAATTTGATCCCATAATAGTTTCCCTTTTTGAGTCAAGCGATAATCCCTAAAGTATTCACGTTGATCCAACATGTCTCCCATTACCAAATTGAATGGGGTTTTCTCTGGATTATCAAAGTAGTACATAATATCTGTCACATAACGAGCATCGAGGGTTTTAGGAGGTTCCTCATCTCCATGAGAAGCAAGTACACCTAATTTTTCTGGTATTTCGTGTTCCATATCCATAACTAAAGATAAAGAACAACTAAGAACAGCAAATAAAAATTACTTAGTGATAAAGCAAACAAGCACACACGAGAATATTCACCCCACGCTATTGCTCCCTGGCAACGGCGCCAGAAAAAGGTCTTGATAACCCACAAGTGTAGGGGATCGCAACAGTTTTCGATAAGTAAGAGTGTCGAACCCAACGAGGAGCTAAAGGTAGAACAAATATTCCCTCAAGTTCTATCGACCACCGATACAACTCTACGCACGCTTGATGTTCGCTTTACCTAGAACAAGTATGAAACTAGAAGTACTTTGTAGGTATCGTTGGATAGGTTTGCAAGATAACAAAGATTATGTACATAAAAAGTAGGGGCTGTTTAGATAAAGACACAACTAAGTTAGTTTTAGTAAAGAGCTTTTTGTTACGAGAAAGTTATTTGTCCCTAGGCAATCGATAACTAGACCGGTAATCATTATTGAAATTTTATATGAGGGAGAGGCATAAGCTAACATACTTTATCTACTTGGAGCATATGCACTTATGATTGGAACTCTAGCAAGCATCCGCAACTACTAAAGATCATTAAGGTAAAACCCAATCATAGCATTAAAGTATCAAGTCCTCTTTATCCCATACGCTAACAACCTACTTACTCGGGTCTGTGCTTCTATCACTCACGCCACCCACCATAAGCAAATCATGAACATATTGCAAACCCTACAGCGGGAATCCCTCACGCTTGCGCGACATGAAGAGCACCTTAGGACAACACCAATAGTAAAATATGCAACTCAAAACCAATCACGATCATCAAATAACCCATAGGACAAAACGGATCTACTCAAACATCATAGGATAGCCATACATCATTGGGGAATAATATATAGCGTTGAGCACCATGTTTAAGTAGAGATTACAGCAGGTAAGAGAGAGGTTACACCGCTGCATAGAGGGGGGAAGAGTTGGTGATGATGGCAGTGAAGTTGTTGGTGAAGATTGCGGTGATGATGATGGCCCCTGGTGGCACTCCGGTGCCACCGGAAGCGACGGGGAGAGAGCCCCCCCTCCTTATTATTCTTCCTTGACCTCCTCCCTAGATGGGAGAAGGGTTTCCCCTCTGGTTCTTGGTCTCCATGGCATGGGAGGGGCGAGAGCCCCTCCGAGATTGGATCCATCTCTCTGTCTCTCCCTGTTTCTCTGTTCTCCTCTTCTACCCTTTCGCCGTTTCGTATATATATGGAGATCCGTAACTCCGATTGGACTGAAATCTTCGCCATGATTTTTTCCCAAAAATTAGCTTTCCTGCGGTCGAAGAAGGGCATCAACCCCCTTACGAGGAGCCCACGAGGGTCAGGGGCGCGCCCCCCTGCCTCGCGCCTCCCTCAGGCACCGTCTTGCGTGGAGTTTTCTTCCGAAATTCTCCAAATATTCCAAAAATATTCTCTGTCTGTTTTTATCCCATTTGGATTCCATTTGATTTGGGGTTTTTGCGAAACATAAAACATGCAACAAACAGGAACTGGCACTAAGCACTAAATCAATATGTTAGTCCCAAAAATAGTATAAAAAGTTGCCAAAGGTATATGAAAGTTGAATAATATTGGCATGGAACAATAAAAAATTATAGATACGATGAAGACGTATCAGTTTTCTTCTCTTGCACATAACCATTAGAAACAAAAGTGCATGAAGAATATGATGCAACAATGGCTATACTCATGGCACTAGGAATATGGTGCAAAGAAGGAAGATAAGCATGCTTCACAAGAGATATGTCAAAATATCCAAATATATATGAGAATGCTATGGGGGCAATCTCATTAGCAAGACTAACAACATTGTTTCACTCAATACATGACAAACCATCTAGCATGAGAGAGGCAACATATGGAGACATATGAGAACATGTAATAGTAATCATGTGTAAAGAATGGAAATGGATGACATCAACCGCATGAAACGAACAAGGATGAATCATTGGTGATGCAACATAGGCAAGCATATCAATCATAACATGCAAACTAGTAGCACGAAGATGCAACATACTAGAGGAATCCATCAAAGGAATATGGCAATAACAAGCAATATCTCCACCAAACTTGCAAATACACATATAAGAACTAGAATCAAGTGTCATGTGAGATGCAAAGCATGGGTCACAAATGCATGGCCAAAGCATAGCAATGAGCATATCATGCGAAGTGATCATGGCAATGTGGGCAAAAAGTGAGAAGTGGTAAATAACACATAACCATGTGAGGGCCACGTAGAAGAGATGCGTGAGGTCTTCGCATGAAGGGAGCAGTGGTAAGGACAATCCACGGTATCCCAAATCATCATTGCTCTCTATAGCTTGATTCATCAACTCATGGGATTGCGAGGTTGACGAGTATGCATGGGTACCTACACAAAAGAGACGCAACCCAAAGAAAGTGTGTGCGTGGTAAATGTACACATCATCCATCATGATGTGTATGTGCACGTGAAAGTTAGCGCAAGATAAGCATCACTCAAGGAAATTGGAAACATGGTATATGAACATGTGATCCATCATGAAAGAATAGTTGTTACTTATGACACAACGGGGACACAAACTGGGAATGCAAGTATATGGCACATCAATAGCATGTTTATTCATGGGAAGAATATTGTGTACACAAGTATTAGGATCATGCAATGGATAGAATGGATCAAAATCTCCTAAAATGTATGAGGAAACTATGGGGCTCTCCTCATGTGCAATAGGAGAAGCATAATATGGAGAAAATTCACATGGAAAACAATGCATGTCTGAAGCTACATGGTCGTGGCATGGCATATGATGGAACTGATGCAAAGGGAGCATATCAATATCATCACAAGAAAAACAAATGCCAATAACCATGGGTTTGTCATCTATGCCATATGTGCAAATTGGGTATATTTTAATGGCATATGCATAGTCACTATGATGAGATTGCAAATATGACATATGGGAGATCTCATGCATAGGATATGAAAAGTCAAGCGAATTGTCAAAAATGATGTGCCCAATAGAATTATCACAAGAGATCCTATGTAACATGGCATCACAACTAATATAATACACATGAAAATCATCAAACTCATCATAAATGGGTAAACCATTGCATGGGGAAATCATACTAGCATGAAGCATGGTAATAGGTGGATCAACATCATGCGAGCAATCAATGTCAAGAATGTCCACTAGTGGGACTAGAGCATCACCATCACCTATGTTACTTTGTCATTCCACTCATGTGGTGTAGGTGAGGTGGCAAAGACCAAATCGTGGTCAACGTCATCATCGTGATGGAACCATGTGGGGGGTGCATCACATTCCACCATGGACATCATCTTGGCCAAAGGAAGGGCGAAGTCATCGAGGATCGGCGTGTCATCATATGAGGAACCTAGCACCAAATGAAAAGACACAATAGAGGTGGAGGTTAAGTTGTTAGAAATCGAAATGGCCTCACATGCCCTATCAACTACCTCACTCTCTCTATGTGGTGGTGGCTCACTCACTCCCTCAAGGTAGGTGCACTCTATGTCACATATGGTGGAATCACTCAAATCACTCAAGTGGTGGTGGTAGCTCTCCTCACATGGGAATTGGGGAAGCTCATCATATATGGGGCAAGTGGTGAAGTCACTCTCACTCAATATGGTGGCATATGTCACTCAACTCATCACCATACGCCTCCTAGCTCAAAGGGGAAATTGTATGCTCAACCATCTCGTAGTCGTCGCCGTGGATGAAGGCTAAAGATGACAGATCATCACTCTCACCTCCAAAGATGGAAGCATCATCCCTGCTCTCAACCATATCGCTCACCTCCAAACACTACTGCAGGATGGTCCAAATGCGACACTACGATCAGAGACCCTTCGACGAAACTGTGTGCGATGCCATAATCGCAAAAGTGGTGTAAAAAACCGTCAAAAAGGTGCAAAACGTTTGCGATGATGGATGCATCAGACACGGTTCAGATTTTAGTTGCGTGTGCGATGCAGGGCATATAGTTCAGTTCAATTAACTGTTTGGGATGAGGAGGAACAAAAGAAACAGGCAGCCAGATGAAGGCGTGTGCGATATATAGCATACGGTTCACTAGGATGAACTGTGTGTGATTAGGCAACACAATGGAAACATTTCAACTGAGCAAGATGTGTGTGATATGCGGCAAACAAGTCAGTAATCAGAAATGTGTGCGAAGACCAATAATAACACAGATGATTGCTGCTAATAAGCCGTGTGATTTGCTCTATCTACAGTAGAAGAACATGTATATATATATAACTGAAATAAACATCCAATTACATAAGTGACTATATAGATCATTCACACAAACCTCAATAAACATTTGCATGCATTCTAAACTAGGAGAAACAATCGTCTAGTCATATACTTCGTATGACACTCCCACCACTGCTATGTGGCTCGATCCCTCATCTAGGTCAGGAAAAAGATAGTTCCTCATGTCAACGATTCGCCTGTACATCTCATAGCTTGTGTACGCGTCCATGGCCGCGTACTTGACATGTTGTTCATCCAGTCTCTTATGCCACACACTGTGCCAGGCGTTCCTGTCCTTATTGCTCTCATTCTTCATCTTCATGTAGTAGTGGTCGATGATGGCCGAGGCGAGGTCAACCAGGGAGTTCAGTTTGTTTTTGTCGCTGCCCAAACCTTGTAGTGGCGCTGGATGTTGACAAGATTCGGGCATTTCAAGCATGAAACCTTGAGCGCTTTTAGATCGTTGGTGGTGTCCACCGTAGCGAAATTTTAGTCGGAGCCATTGATAAACCTGGAGAAACGCTCGCAAGGCGTTGTGGCCAGGTGGTAGTGGTAGACGAGGACATCATGTCGCACACACAACTGGGCGACGACAACCTTCTGATTGTGCCCGGCATGACCCATGGTGTACTCAAGGTCGAAGCTGACCACTTGGTATTTGTCCTCGGCAAGGAACTGCTCCGTAGTTTGGATGGAGCTCTCCACCGAGACCGGATCATTCGTTTACACCACCGAGAGAGCCTCCCCCCTCATGTGGGTGTCCACGACATGTTGCGTGGTGAACTGCCCGCCGTTGTCGTCGTCGGCCGCTGGGAGCGCCATTGGAGCCACGGGGAGTGCCATTGGAACTGCTGGATGTCCTCTCTGTATGTGTCCTCGTGGGTGTGCTTACTGTGTTGTGTGAGATGAGAGACGAACGTAAATGGCCACAGGAATAAAAGGGGGTCGGGCGTCGTGGATTCTTGGCGCGTCCGCATGGCAGTTTTCGAAGCAGGTAATTGCATCGTCGCGTTGCGCCCGGCGCAACCGCATGCACACGAACGTGCGTGATCGTGCGCCGGCCCCAAACACTGGCAACACGCGTGGAGGGATGAGGGTAGAGCACCCGGAGGGACGCGAGAGTAGAGAGCGTGCGACGGGACGCGAGCAGAGTGCGCCACGGCCGCCTGAACCGCAAGCAACCACACGCATAGAGCAGTTGAGCACGCAGGAAATGGTCGCCTACAAGCCGGCCGACAGTTGCGTCGCTGCGTAGAGAGCGACCGTGTGCTACCACCTCCGTCTAGTCTATAGTCCCCTTTCTATTCTGTGCCATACCTTGTCCTCAAATTTAACCAACAGAATGTTAATGCATGTTATAAAAAATATATAATTGGAAACTATGTTCAAATACGAATCCAACTATATAATCTTTGGCGAGATGCATTCGTATTTTATTTGTTAAATCATACTTATAAACCAGGATGGGGGTATAGTAGGTAATTAAATAGCAAACATTTTTTATTAACCATATGTGTACGTGGCCTTTCGTCCTCCTCTCGCACGTCTTGTCACCCCGCTGTCGCAGACGGCTTACAGCACAAGCTTGCGCAGCACGCGGGGGCGTTCTTTTGGCCAAATGGTGGCGCCAATGAATCATTGGTGAGCCTGTTCCCGCGCAACCTCGCAGGTTCCCGTGCAAGCTTCCCGCCCGACTCGGTGAAATCCCCCAAAATCCCAATGCTTACCGGCCTTCTATAAAAACCCTCATGGCCGGCGAGTCCTGCGTCGCATTTTCCCCTCCCTCCCTGTAGCTTATCTCGTCTGCTTCTCCCTCAATCGCCAATGGCAACAGTCCGTCGTCGTCTCTCAGCCACTCCGCCGTCATCAGAGGAGGCTAGACCGCGGCGGCGGCGCAGTCCCTGGCGTAGTGTAGTGCGCTTGGCGTCCCTGTTAGGTGTGTGCGAAAAACCCACCACACGCTCTGCCGCCGATGCCCATCGGCAGCTGTTGCCGTCCACCATTGCTGCCACACCACTGTCGAAAGCCAGGGCCATTGCCCACTCCGCGGCCACGGCCCGAATGCAGGAGGTGGCCATCCTGGCCTCCACCCCACTGTCGGCCACCGTGGCCATCACCCGCTCTGCCACCGCAGCCCGAAGGCAGGAGGTGGTGGTCGTGGCCGCCACCCTGTCGTCGGCTGCCATGTCTGCCAGCCCACCGTCGGCCGCTGGGGTCATCATCCGCTCCGCCACCGCCGCCCAAAGGCAGGAGGCGGTGGTGGATGCCCACTCGTGCGTCAGCGACCTTGCTTGCTACACCGAGTTCCTGCGGGAGGACGAGGAGCGCCTTGTCGAGCACGCAAAGAGCCTTACCACCGCCGTGGCCGTGGCACACGTCGCCTCAGAGGAGAGAACTCAGGATATCTACAAGGAGAACTACCGCTTTGAGAGGCGTCGTCTGGAGCGGCAGAGGGCATTCAAGGTGAGCGTCGCTGAAGCTGCAATAGCGGCAGGCACCGTATTGCCGTTGGCGAGCTCGTCGGTCGGCTCCTCCTTATCCGCCTCTTACTGAGCGCGCTCGGTAGAGGAGAGGCAGCCGGAAGTAGTACAAAGCCCCTCCAAAGTAGTAGTAGTAGTATTTAGGGGCTATCTTGGTCAGTTCTTCTGACTATAGATGTGGTGGAACTGTACAACCTACTTAAAATTAGCTAGTATATATAGTTGAACTAGCTATTTCAGTACATGGTTGGCAACAATTTGGGAAAAGTTTGGTCGGTTCAGCTATTGAGTTGAACTGTTTGTAGAAATTAAGAACGACTGCTTAATCTATGAATGAAATCTATGCTTAATTACTGAATTTTAGATGCAAAAATTAGATATTGCAAGTGATTTTTAGCTTCATATTTTGACAAATCGCAGTGTTACAAGGTTGACAAATGGCAATGTTACTAGATCAACAAATGTCAATCTTTCCAGTTTGACAAATGCTAACATACCCAATATGACAGATGCAAATGGCACCAAATTGTTTGTAACTGGTTGCACACGGGTCATCCAAAAGAATTGTTTGCGTTGAAGAGATGCACAAATCCTACTCTCACTTAGCATCATGTCATCCCGGGGTCGATGGGCGGGGGCAGGAGGACGGCAGCTAGCGGCGCTGAGAGGTAGCGCTCAACGGCAGCATCGCATGCCGCTGAGGGGGCACGCGCACGGAGAGGAAGGCGGGCGGCCATGGAAGTCAAAGGGCTCGCTTCCCAATGAGCCTGCGTAGCGTACAACTCGCACGCTTCCCGGTGAGCCTGCGCATTTGAGGACAGCTTGCACTCCTCTCGGTCAACCTGCGCACCGGAGTGCGCTCGCACGCCTCCCATTCAGTCAAGGTCAAGCAGCTATCTGCACGGCACCTCCTACAGCCATTAAAACCAAGACATGGCGTCACGTGAATGATTAACAGAACACACACGGTTTGAATTATACAAACGTTTGAGATATTAAAGTGGCAGCTATAATGCCTTTGTTGGCTGTCATTATTCGAGTGCGCCTTCTCTCAAAATGGATGCAAAAAAACCACAGCATGTCGGGTGCCATTCCATGATAGCATGCCAAGTTTTATGAATTTCAGACGAGTTTTGGATTTACTAGAATTTAAAAACTAGGCATCTCAATTTTTTGCCGGCAATCAACGGGTGCCCTGGTGTTTGAAATTCATTCCCATTTCTTGCATGGGACCTAAGCATACACCCAAGGACACAGATTTGATTTTTCAACCAATTTATATGCACTGGAGCATGTGCATGTAGTTCAAATTTGAATTATGCACATAAATGCATTGAAAACTCAGTTAATGCATAAAAATGTCCAAACGAACCCTGGAAAATAACAAAAAATGACACAACAATCTTGTTGTTCTATGTTGACATGAGAAAATTTTGGAAGCAATAAGAGGCAATGGATATCGTTTCGTTCCCAAAGTTGGGACGTTCCCTACCGAAACCATCATGCTTATTGTGAGAAGCTCTGGTTTGTGAGAAGCATATAACCAAACCAGCCCCAAATGGGACAAAAAATTTACCACGCCATGTTGATGACGCTCCATGATAGCATTCCAAGTTTCATGAATTTCATAGAAGTTTTGGATTTACTAGAATTTCAAAACCAGGCATCTCAATGTTTTGCCGGCAATCAACGGTGCCCTGGTGTTTGAAATTCATTCCCATTTCTTGCATGGGACCTAAGCATGCACCTAAGGACACAGATTTGATTTTTCAACCAATTTATATGCACTAGAGCATGTGCATGTAGTTCAAATTTGAATTATGCACATAAATACCTTGAAAACTCAGTTAATGCATAAAATTGTCCAAACGAACCACGAAAAATCACAAAAAATGACACAACACTCCTGTTTTTCTATGTTGACACGAGAAATTTTTGGAAGCAATAAGAGGCAATGGATATCAGTTCGTCCCAAAAGGTGGGACGTTCCCTACCGAAGCCATCATGCTTCTTGTGAGAAGCTCTGGTTGGTGAGAAGCATATACCCAAACCTGTCCCAAATGGGACAATTTTTTTACCATGGCATGTTGATGCCGCTCCAAGATAGCATGCCTAGTTTCATGCACTTCAGACGAGTTCTGGATTTACTAGAATTTAAAAACCACACATCTCAATGTTTTGCCGGCAATCAACGGTGCCCTGGTGTTTGAAATTCACTACCATTTCTTGCATGGGACCTAAGCATGCACCCAGGGACACATATTTGATTTTTCAACCAATTTATATGCACTAGAGCATGTGCATGTAGTTCAAATTTGAATTATGCCATAAATGCATTGAAAACTCTGTTAATGCATAAAAATGTCCAAACGAACCCCGAAAAATCACAAAAAATGAAACAACACTCCTGTTGTTCTATGTTGACACGAGAAAAATTCTGGAAGCAATAAGAGGCAATGGATATTGTTTCGTCCCCAAAGGTGGGATGTTCCCTACCGAAACCATCATGCTTGTTGTGAGAAGCTCTGGTTTGTGAGAAGCATATAGCCAAACCTGCCCCAGATGGGGCAAAAAATTTACCACGGCATGTTGATGCAGCTCCATGATAGCATGCCTAGTTTCATGAATTTTAGACGAGTTTTGGATTTACTAGAATTTAAAAACCAGGCATCTCATTGTTTTGCCAGCAATCAACGGTGCCCTGGTGTTTGAAATTCATTCCCATTTCTTGCATGGGACCTAAGCATGCACCCGTGGACACATATTTGATTTTTCAACCAATTTATATGCACTGGAGCATGTGCATGTAGTTCAAATTTGAATTATGCACATAAATGCATTGAAAACTCAGTTAATGCATAAAATTGTCCAAATCAACCCCAAAAAATCACAAAAATTGACACAACACTCCTGTTGTTCTATGTTGACATGAGAAATTTTTTGGAAGCAATAAGAGGCAATGGATATCGTTTCGTCCCCAAAGGTGGGACGTTCCCTACCGAAACCATCATGCTTGCTGTGAGAAGCTCTGGTTTGTGAGAGGCATATACCCAAACCTACCTCAAATGGGACAAAGATTTTACCATGGCATGTTGATGCCGCTCCATGATAGCATGCCAAGTTTCATGACTTTCAAACAATTTTGGATTTGCTAGAATTTAAAAACTAGGTATCTCAATGTTTGCGGCCCAGTGACGGTGGCAGGGTGTTTGACATTCATTCCCATTTCTTGCATGGGACCTAAGCAAGCAACCAAGGACACATATTTGAATTTTAAACTAATTTATGTGCATTAGAGCATGTGCATGTAGTTCAAATTTGAATTATGCACATGAATGCACAGAAAACTCAGTTAATGTATAAAAATGTCCAAGCGAACCCCGAAAAATCCCCAAAATTGACACAACACTCTTGTTGTTCTATGTTGACACAAGGAAAAAAATTGAAATCGAGAAGAGGCAACAGATATCGTTTCATCCAGAAAGGTGAAATGTTCCCTATCGAAACCACCACACTTGTTGTGTGAGAAGCTCTGGTTTATGATAACCATATACCCAAACCTGCCCCAAATGGGACAAAAATTTTACCACGTCAAGTTGAGGCCGCTCCATGATAGCATGCGAAGTTTCATGAATTTTGGACGAATTTTGGATTTACTAGAATTACAAAGGCAAGTACATCGACGTTTGCCGGAGAGCCAAGGTGCCGTGGTGTTTGAATTTCATCCCCATTTCTTGCATGGGAGATAAGCATAAACCCATGGACACATATATTATTTTACAACCCAGGTTGGTGCACCAGAGCATGTGCATGTTGTTTAATTGTGAATTGTGCACCTGAAATGGCTAGAAAACCATTTTAAAGTATAAAATGTTCAAATGAACCCTGAATAATTCAAATTCTTTTACGACACACATAGAGTTGCATGTTCACTCCAGATAAAAGGTCTAGCAATTCAAACACCGTCCATTACTGCTGTGACCAAATTATGTAATCCAAATCAAGATGAAAAATCAAGTAGATCACACACAGTTTATTATCACCAACCGTGTGAGATGCAGCACAAAATATCCTGGAGCACCGTCGGTGTATAGTACACCTATATGGCTTACACGAGAAGGTGCGTCGGCTACAGTCCAAAGCCAGCGTCTGAAGCACACTAGCTCGCTCCCCAAATATCATTTCACTGTTCAATCGTTGATGGTTAAAGATGGGCATGTGGACCCGTGTCGTGAGGGCAACTTCGATGGCCCACTCCGGCGAGAGCGGGCCACATCCGCCATGCGCATGCTAACAACATGCATGAGCGCGGCCACAATCTGCAACCAGGCGGCCATGGCAGCCCAAACGCCCATTGTTGCTTCTCAGGTGGCGGCAGCAACATCTGGCTCGGGGATAACAACTGGCGAGAGCGGCACAGTAGCTATCCGTTCTGCAGCGACAGCCTTAGCCCAGATGGAGGCCGCCCATGACCATCTCGAGGCCGCCCACGCCCAGCTCCTGGCGGTCACCGCACAAATCGAACGAAGCTTCTCTGACAACAGTAGGCAACCCACGACCGAAGAGCTGGCAATCACCGAGAGCGTACGAGTAGTTGTCCATTCCTCCGCCACATACCTTGCGACGACGGAGCTCGTCTAAGCCCAGATCACGCCCGCCCACGCCCAGCTCGTGGCGGCCTTTTCCAAAGAGAAGGCGAACACAGATGGCAAGATTCTTGCCGAGTATGGTGCGATGGATGCCATGGAGCCCCTTCCCCAGGAGACCGTCGGGCGCGAGCTGGACATGTGGTGTAGGGTGGAACCCTAAGTGGAGATCTTTCATTAATTGGAGGGGGAATCCCCAAGAACAAGGTGAACACAAGAGGGAAAACACTCAATTGACTATATCCAATCACACATATGCTAGATCCAATCACACAAAGAGAGATACAATGATTCAAAGACAACAAAGGAAAGATACAAGGTGCTAGTTCATCCCAATCCTATGAGGAATGAGGTCTTGGTGATCCTATGATGGGGATCTATCCACTAGGGATCTTCTCCATAGGAGGTCTTGATCTATCCACTAGGGATCTTCTCCATAGGAGGTCTTGATCTCCAATGGAGAGGTCTCTCTCTCTCTCCCTCAAGAGGAGGAGTGGTACAAGGAGCAAAGCTCTCATATGTCTATCATATCCTTTGCTAAACCTAACAAATGGTCTAGGCACGGAATATATAGGTGGCTGGACGTGAGGGACGAAGTGGATGAAGAGAGGCCCAAACAGCAATCACAGCCGTCCATCCTGTAGGGCCCGTGCGCACAGGGTAAGTTGATCCCATGCGCACGGGGGTCCCGTGGGCACGGTACAAACCCGTGCGCACGGGATGCTCCAGCGCCAGCTCTCTGTGTAGCCCGTGCGCACGGGGTCTTCGAGGCCCGTGCGCACGGGGTCGCCTGGGAGGTGCAGAGTTGGTCTTCGTGCACTCCTTCTTCTTCCTTGTGGCCTTGGGGTCCTTCTCCTTGGCCTCCGGGAAGCTCCCTCGCTGCTTGGTGGCTGTCGCCCTCGTACCTAATGATGCACAACATTCCGTGGTGAGGTAGCGACCAAGTCCCATAGATATTCATGTAAATCTTGAAGAGGAACGGGTTCACCTTATATCCGGTAGGTCCACTTGGGGCTTGATGTGCTATGAAGGTGTACATGGAGATGAACGTAGGATGCTCCGCATCATCTCCCCCCCTTGGGAGAGATCCGACCTCGGATCGTGATCCTCATCACCATGGAAACGGTTGTCGTCGACGGACTTAAAGTTGGACGGAGTTAAAGACATGGCGCAATCCAAGTACTCCAAGGTGTCTCCATAGTGTTAGACATGCAAAAAGAGCAAACACAAGCGACACTTGGAAATACAATGGTTAGCGCACAGAAAGTGTCCATCAAATAAGCATAAGTCCGTGCGGCAAGATTGTTCGTGACAAAGCGCATGAAGCTTATCAAGATGATGTAAAATGACATGTAAAGCATTCATGGGAGGAAAAGCATTCATTGTGCACACAAATGTATTGTGAATATGATCAATGCAACCATGGTGCAAAATGATGTCATAGTGAGACGGTTTATCAATAGCATGAATATGGTAATGGGTGCTCAATGTGATATGATCATGCAATTGATGGTAGGAAATAAGACCATCATGTATGAATATGCCATCAAGAAAGATCACAACAAATTCGCTAAGGAAATGCACAAGCTCATATATCATGGATGACATGGAAATAGGTGCAACAAGGCAATCATAATGTGAGTCAATCCATGCATAAGATGCATATTTGTCATGTGTATGATATGTCCATCGAGCATGACATGGGTGAGCACAATCAAAAAGTATGGAGGTGTTGGCTTACCAATGCTCGATGTCGTTGCATGAGTGGAGGTTCGAAGGTGCCTCCAATAAGTTTGAGCGCTCCTCAACTTGAAGGTGCATGGGTTCCATCTCCAATGTCGGTCCTCCATCCAATAGATGTAACATGTAGACAAGAAGAAGGAAACAACAATGAAAGAGTGACCCATCCAATATGCATATTTGAGGATGGCTCAAAGGGAAGGAGTTCACCTTTAGGAGATTCTCGCAAATGTTGGTTTTTGCACACCATGTATGCCTTCACATGACCAAATTGTCTCATGACGGTATCGCCTTGTGAATCCTTCAACCTGAAAGAACATGACAAACACTCGAAAAAACAAATAAGGTTAGCGAAGATGCAAAACCTATCATTCGTGTGGTAAAATACCCAACAAGTGTATGCATCATGCTCATCATAAGAAAGGACAAGGGAGCATTTCATGGTATGGAGGCATATGATGCGAGAACAACCAAATACAATAGGCTCGATCAAGCAAGCATGCATCACAAGTAAAGTGTCCAAGTCTCCATGATAAATAGATGCACCAATTGGAGGCAAGCGACAATAAACAAAATATATCATGTGAGAGGCATGAACATATATGTCATGAACCCAAGAAAGCAAGTAAGAGTGTAACATGGGTGATGCGACAAAGCAAGCAATCATATGAATCAAGGCAAGCAAGCTAGTAGTGCGAAGATGCAACATACTAGAAGGAATCATGTCAAGTATGTCATGTGTGCAAATAGTGTGCATGAATAACTCACATGACATAGCACAAGCATGAAAGGAGGATATGATCAAAATAGAATCAATAGCATGAGGCACATGATAAACTTGGCAATAGCAACAAGGATCTCCACCAAGCATGCAAATACACATAGGAGTAGCATAATGGTGAATCATGGGTAGATGCAAGCAAGGGTCACAATTGCATGGAAAAGAAGCAAGCATAGCATGCAAAGTGAACACGGTAAAATGAGCATGAAGCGAGAAGCGGTATATAGCCCATAGCCATGTGAGAGCCAAGTGAGAGAGATGTGCGTAGTCGTTGCGCGAAAGGAACGGTGGTAAAGATAGTTCACGGGATCCCAAGTCATCTTTGCTCTCAAGAGCTCGTTTCGTCAACTCTTGGGATTGAGAGGTTGACGAGTATACGTGAGTACCTACACAAAACAGAGACAAAGGGAAAACTGTGTGTGCGTGGTAGATGTACACATCATCCATTATGATGCGCACGTGCTTGTGTTGGTTAGCACAAAATAGCCAATGCTCAAATAAATGAGATGCGTGATATAGAAACATGTCATCCATCATGATAGGTTTGTTGTCATGTATAGCATAATGGAGACTCAAATTGTGCAATGCATCATAATATATATGTAGAGCATTGTTATTCATGGAATGCATATGGTGCAAGCAATTATGAGAATCATGCAAAGTATGGAATGCATCAAAATCTCCTAATAAGTATGAGGAAACTACGGGGGTCTCCTCATGCGCATTAATGGAAACATCACATGGAGAATGTTGATAACATTCAAAACAATGCATATTTGGAGCAATGTGATCATGGCATGGCATAGTAGATGAATTGCATAAATCATGTAAAGGAAGCATGGCAATATCATCACATGAAAAACAAAAGCCAATGACCATCATCTCGTCATCTATGCCATAAGTGCAAATGGGATTGATTTTAATGGGGCATGCATAGTTACTATGTTGAGATTGAAAAGATGCAATATGGGAGATCTCACTCATAGCATATGACAAGGTTAATGGATTGTCAAACATGGTGTGACCAAAAGAATTTTCACATGATATCCTATGAAGCATAGCATCACAACTAGGCAACTCAACATGCTCATCATCATATTTATCATAAATAGGTAAGTCATGACATGAAGAAGTCGCACTAGCATGAAGCATGGGTATAGGTGTGTCAACATCATGCAAGAAATCATTCGTGAAATAGTCCACTAGTGGGACAAGAGAAGCAATATCACCTATGTTACCTTTGGAGCATCGCTCATGTGTTGTAGGTGAGGTGTCGAAGACCAAGTCATGGTCATCTTCATCTTGATGGAACCATGTGGGGGGGGTGCATCATCGTCCACCATGGCCATCATCGTCTCCATTGGAGGTATGGACTCCTCGAGGATAGGCGTGTCATCATGTAGGAGACCTAGCACCAAGGAAGAAAACACACTAGGAGTAGAGGTTAAGTCGTTAGAAATCAAAGTGGCCTCACATGCCATGTGAACTACCTCACTCACTAAGTGTTGTGGCTCACTCACTCCCTCTCGGATGCTCTCACTCATATGGTTGGTGGACTCACTCAAATGGCGCTTAACCTCACATAGGATGTGTGGCATGCTCTCAAGTGTGGGGCTAGTGGTGGTCACACCCATCCTCTCATAGGAAATGCTCTTAATGTCATGTATGGTGGAGTCACTCATGTCACTCATGTGGTGGTGGCTCTCCTCACATGGCAATTGGGGCATCTTGTCACATGTCATTGTTGGAGAGATGTTGGTGCAAATGTCTCCATGCTCAATCATGTCATGGTCGTAGCCGTGGATGAAGGTCGAAGATGGCACACCATCACTCTCCTCGAAGACCAAAGATAAGGTCTCGTGAGCGGTCTCGTAGCTTGACTCGGAGTATGAGTCCAATATGGGTGCCGTCTTCATGTTGTTGAAGAGGTTCGTGCTCGTCGCCATGGTCGAAGGGGATGGCCCTTGCTCGACCTTCTTGTCGCCGTCTTGTTGTTGGAGGCCCAAATGATGTGGCACCTCGTAGCTCGTCTCCATGACCGAAGGGAAACTCCCATGCTCGGCCATCTTCCTTGAGGGGCTTCCGAAGATGGAAGTGTCTCCCTCGCTCGTAGTTGGTCGCCTTGTAGTTGAAGATGTTGATGTAGGCGAACTCATGGGAAGTAGGCAAAGATGCCATACGTCCGAAGATGAAGATGCCTTGATAGCACTTGGCGAAGATGCCGAAGTGGTTGTTGTAGCCGTAGCGTGCTCTTGGTGGTGCTTGTCTCGTGGTCTTCTCTAGTGGTTATGAAGTTTGGACTTGGCGTGAAGCAGGGCTTGTTGGGACTTGTAGGTAGGCGCATCTCGAGCATCCTCATGTTGATGGTGGCGTTGTCGCACTTGAGCTCATAGGAGATGCCGTTCGTCGTTGTCGTGCACATGTTGCTTGGAGGTGACATGCCTTTCATGACGATATGGATCACGAACGTGATGGTGGTCGCCATAGAGATGTGGACGTGGATGACTTGCGCTTGTGTCGCTTGGGTGCTCCGAAGAGGATCGATGTGCTTGCCGCCGCCTTGAAGATGACGAAGGGGAAGTAGACTTGATCAAGGCCCGAATCTCCTCCATCCTTGCATCTTGCTCCTCCTTTTGTGCAGAAAGCTTGTTGTCGATGTAGTCCCTTTTCCTCGCTTCGGAGTGGCGAATGTCAATGGAGTGGTTCTCAATGCGCTCTCGCAATCTTGATTATGCGCCTTGCATTTGTCGTTGTAGATCGAAGATTGACGCTTTGGTGATGTAGTTGTTCACGCCGTCGTTGTTGTCGAAGACCAGAGATGAAATGCCTTTCCTATCCATCACAAGACTCACGCAAATATGAGTGGAAGAAAGGAAAGAACTAGACCAATGTACCTTATCGAATGTTGAGGGTCAAAGATCACTCAATAATGTATCAAGGAAATAGAAAAATTGGTACCGGATCTTGTCAATTCTCACACCTACACAATTAAGGCTTATGGTGGAGGTCGGTGAGGATAGTGGTACAAAAATTTAATGAAAAATGTTAGCAAGAGTCAATAATGTTGGAAAAGATTCACAAATTCGCAAGTGAAACAAGTAGACCAATAGCAATATGTGGCACACGGAAACACACACACACGGATAGATAAATGGGGTCGTGCAACTAAGGAATGAGCACAAAATGTGGAATCCCCGGGAAACGCTCGTGTTGCACAACTCAAGAGAGACGCTAGCGCGATTGCTCAATAGGCGGATACGACACTTGTGCACAACCTATAAGATGCAAAATGTATGAGCTTTCTATCCCAAGTATGCTATATGTATGATGTTCCCGTTGTTCTTCTCAAGATGATCCAAGATGATCGGATAAGACAAACCTATGTGCAATGTGGTATGATGCTATGGCACTTGCTTACAAGCTCTTTGCTTTCTTTTCTTTTGCTTAAAAGCTTATTCTCTTTTTTTTTTTTATGGCCACTATGCAAAATGCACAAACCAAGATAGCAATTGTGTATATGCGGGAACAATCTTGTGACACAAGAGATGATATGATACCAATATGATATGGTATGTATGCAATGGGAGGTGTAGATCACTAATGTGCACAAGTAAGGTTGCCAGCAATACTCAAATGGCTAGTCTCGATAGGCAAGTGATGCAAAAGGGCTAGGGGTTATCAATGCAATTGCAAGGGTGATTGTACAATGGTGTCGTCGAGGTTACCATCCTTGAAGATGGTGGGTGTGGGTGTTCTTGATGTAGATACCAAGATGATGGAGACTCGTCCCTAAGTAGCCGAAACACCTTAGGAAACGGTAAAAACTGCGAACTCAAAATCTCAAGGGCAAAAGTCAAATGGTGGTAGCGGGATGCGGTGGTGGTGTTGCGGAAGCTCAATGGGAATTGCAAAATGCAATGATGGGTTATGCGAGTAGGCAATGCAGAAGAGGAGGGTAAGGTGGTGGACTATACACGGTGTCGGAGTTGGAAGCTCGGTCCCTAAGTAGCCGAAACACCTTAGGAGACACAACTCACAACACAAACAAAATTGGGTTAAGTTGGGGTGGAAGAAGTGTATGGTGTAAGCCTATGCGGGAGTTATGGTGGTGGTGGTGGTTGGTCAAGAAACAATCGTCCCTAAGTATCTGAAACACCTTAGGAGACTCGAATCGCTACTCAAGCAACCACAAATGCTGTAAGGAACAAAATTGGTTAGGTTGAGGAAGTTTGTGGTGGTTATGCGGAGGTTGTGGTGGAAACCCTAGGCAAAGATGCCAAAGTTCCAAAAATTTGATGGAGTTAAATGGTGATGGTACCTATCTAGATGGATGGGGGATGTCAATAGCTACTCAACGAGCTAAAGAATGCGAAAATCGGACTCCGGATGTGGAAGTTATGGCCGAAACGGTGAAGCACTCGCGGCTGTCCTGGGGGGGGGGGTCGTGCGCACGGGGGTAGGAGCCCGTGGGCACGGGGTCCCATGTGCATGGTACATGCCCATGGGCACGGGGTGTCCAGAGAGTTTTCGGGGGGGGCGTGCGCACGAGGTCTGGGGTCCGTGGGCACGCGGTGGGCTGAAATTTCGCGATTTCATGGCGGAAAATGGAGATTTCTTAGGCAAAATTGGGGAGATTTTGGGGATGGATGGTGGGGAAAAGATGGGGGAAAGCTAGATCCACTTGAAACCAAGCAAATCCATGGATCAAATCCAACAAAACATCATCAAAACCAACAAATCACAAAAAAATTTGGGGCTATTTTTGGTGGGGAATTTTCGAATTTGGACAAGAACAAGCAAAATTAGGCTAGAAAAACGAAGAGGGGGCTCCAATTTCGTGATCAACCTTGGCTCATGATACCAAAATGGTGTAGGGTGGAACCCTAAGTGTAGATCTTTCATGAATTGGAGGGGGAATCCCCAAGAACAAGATGAACACAAGAGGGAAAACACTCAATTGACTAGATCCAATCACACATATGCTAGATCCAATCACACAAAGAGAGATACAATGATTCAAAGACAACAAAGGAAAGATACAAGGTGCTAGTTCATCCCAATCCTATGAGGAATGAGGTCTTGGTGATCCTATGATGGGGATCTATCCACTAGGGATCTTCTCCATAGGAGGTCTTGATCTATCCACTAGGGATCTTCTCCATAGGAGGTCTTGATCTATCCACTAGGGATCTTGTCCATAGGAGGTCTTGATCTCCAATGGAGAGGTCTCTCTCTCTCTCTCTCAAGAGGAGGAGTGGTACAAGGAGCAAAGCTCTCATATGTCTATCATATCCTTTGCTAGCCCTAACAAATGGTCTAGGTACGGAATATATAGGTGGTTGGACGTGAGGGACGAAGTTGATGAAGAGGAGGCCCAAACAGCAATCACAGCCGTCCATCCCGTAGGGCCCGTGCGGACGGGGTAAGTTGGGCCCGTGCGCACGGGGTCCCATGGGCACGGTACAAGCCCATGCGCACGGGGTGCTCCAGTGCCAGCTCTCTGTGTAGCCCGTGCGCAAGGGGTCTTTGAGGCCCGTGGGCACGGGGTCGCCTGGGAGGTGCAGAGTTGGTCTTCGTGCACTCCTTCTTCTTCCTTGGGGCCTTGGGGTCCTTCTCCTTGGCCTCCGGGAAGCTCTCTGGCTGCTTGGTGGCGGTCGCCCTCGTACCTAATGATGCACAACATTCCGTGGTGAGGTAGCGACCAAGTCCCATAGATATTCATGTAAATCTTGAAGAGGAGCGGGTCACCTTAAGTCCGGTAGGTCCACTTGGGGCTTGATGTGCTATGAAGGTGTACATGGAGATGAACGTAGGATGCTCCGCATCAACATGGAGGCGGTGGGGGAGATCGACGAGCACCAGATGTAGTAGTACTCTTTGTTTAGTTTAATTAAGAGCGATGGTCTTTAATTTGTTAGAGTAATGTTTAGGTCAGCCAGCTCTGTTTAATTGCTGAACTTGCTCGATTAAGAAGTTAGTCTCCTTTGTGTACCCACATTATGCAATGACGTGGATGACCACTGTAACCATGGAAATTCAAACCAAAAATTTTCACGTTCAAACTCATCACACACGGGTTAAGCTATCTAAATCGTTTGTGATGTTCACATATCGTACACAGTTCTGAATAAGGGACCGTGTCTAATGACACTTTGCGCGCCAGTTTTTTTGCTGAAGCGGTTCCAAATTTTCGGCTTCCGCGGAAATATCTACCTCCCGCCCCACCCACTTACCAAAAGCGACATTTCTCCTATTTCCTCCTTCCTTTCCAAGTTGAAACCTTCACTCCTTGCTTGCAATGCCACCTCCTCGTCGGCGACCCTCCTTCACGCTGCTCGACATTGTCTATCCAGGCAGGTAATCCACACCCAACCCCCATCCTCCTCCTCCTTCCACATCCCACATGCCCCAACCACCGGCGCGAGCGCGATACCTTCCACCCAAATCACCGACCCCTCCACCAAATAAGCACAACCCTAAGCCATGGTGCACGCAGTATAGCTAGGATCTCAAGGAGCATTTGGCAGCGGAGAAGCAAATCATGGCCGCACGCGGGGATGAGGTCACCATGGCTGCCATTCGTGCCGACCCCCCAGATCTTGGAGGAGCACCTTGCCATTTGCTAGCTACGCCGGTTAAGCATGCTTGGTTTACCCGCTGCGTGTGCTGCTCCTGCCTTTCCTTCACAAATTCTAGTGAATCATGCTATCTAATTTTACCATGCAATCTGTTGCTCTAGTGTATATGTTCTATATGTCGTGCAGTGTGGTGCTCACTTATTAACTATTTTGTTAATGAGTTGTCGCCTTCAGTTAACTGTTTGGTTCAATTCTGCAAATTTGATGTCAATTCTTCAGGCTGCAATTTTGTATTATCTTCCATGTGAGAAATAAATCGAATTTATCTTTACAAAATACATGAGAAACGAATACAATTGCTATATTTCCAAGTTGTCTAGCATGCTTGGTTTGGTTATACATTGTGCAATGTGGTGCTCAGTTAACGTTTGGTTTATTTGTTTGTGGTGTTTAGTTAACTGTTTGGTTCAATTCTGCAATGCGATGTTCAATAGTTGTGGGTGCATTCTGTTATTGTATACCATGTGAGGAATAAATTGAATTTGGCTGTAGTAAATACATGAGAAACAAATACAATTGGCTATAGTTAACTCTTTGGTTAACTATCTGATCTTCTATTAGGAGTATGTTATATTGTGCAATGTGGTGCTCAGTTAATGTTGGTTCATTTGTTGTGGTGTTTAGTTAACTTCTTGGATCAATTCGGCAATGCGATGTCCAATTGTCGTGGGTAGAAATTTGTATTGTTGTGCATGTGAGGAATAAATCGAATTTGGCTGCACTTAATACATGAGAAACATATACAAGTGCTATATTTCCTAGTTCTTAATCATGCTTCGTTTGGATAAATGGGTTTTCCATGTGGCTTGAATTAATATGATGAATCTGCAATGTGCTTATTTTTCATCAACAAATTTTACTGATAGCATGCGAACCCTTACTTAACCTGATGACTAACTATTTTATATGTGTTGCAGGGAAACAATGGGAAGCACCGAGGTTTACAATCGAGGTTAGCACGTGCGTGATCCATTGTCTAATAGCACATTATTGTGCAATTGCAGGAACCATTCTAATATTTTGGTTTTTAACAATTTGATCTTGCACATGTAGGTCCTGCTGTCAGAGGTTTTGACCCACTGTTCGACCCTTTTTGCATATGGGGAAATGAGTTGTCCATGAATATCAATCAAATCAAGAAACTCAGAAAGATTGTTAGGATAGAGAAATTAGCGACAAAAAACAACAAGATCTTTGTCTGCACAATGAAGAAGACATCAGTTCACTACAAGATGGTACTAACTATATACCTTGCCTTTTTATTCCTTTGCCCCGTTTCCAATATAGGGAAGATATTTATGCACATCCTTGTTTTTAGGCCTTTCCAAAGCAGTTCACTGATGATTACCTCTCAAGCCACCTCTATGGTCAGGAGGCGAGGAAGGTTTTCATACAACACCCACTGTTCAATATTGAAGTGTTCCTGGAGAGAACGAAGGACGGATGGTCAATCATCCATAGGCACTTGCCTAAAGTTGCAAAGACCTTCAACATGAATGAAAGCTCAATATTCTCCTTCCGCTTCAGAAGTTTTCTAGATGAGATGCATCTGTCTATATGCCATCTATGATGCTAATTTTTAAAGGTTCTACATGTTGCATGTGAAACTTGGTGTTGGCGCAGTTGTGTAATGGGGTAGCTGAGTGCTGAAGCTATATCATGTTGTACTCTGATGTATTTCATTTATGAAATTCTGCTTCCTTAATATGGAAATGAAATATATTATGTGCTTAATATGAATGTCAATGAGATTAATAAATGGATTATTAATAATAGGGAAATTAGCCTGCTAATGGCAAATTAGCCTGCTAACTGGGTTATGCTATTGCAAACGGTTGTTGAAAAAATACCGTGGGCGATGACCTCAGGCAACGCACACAATTTCTAGGAATAAACCGTGTTGGATCAATGAACAATCACCCACGACTTTCTCTTGAAAACTGTTTGCATTAGGCCACCTTGCGCAAACGTTTACCACATAAAAACTGTGTGTGATGGACAGCCTTTGCCACACAGTTTCTTCTATGGACCGTGTGTGATACATTCAATAACGCAAACGATTTAACGAGAAAAATTATGTGTGATGTACCTATGAACGGAAACGTTTTCCCTGGAGCGACTGTGTGGGATGTACATACGAACAGAAACTTTTAGCGGGGACTGACTGTGTGGGATGTACTTGTGACTGGAAACCATTTCGCCGTATAATCGTATTTTTTAGCTCTACTGTACGTATTTCCGTATTTGAGCGCTCGCCGGTCACACACGACCTCATTTTGCCGAGCGTGTGTGCCAGGAGGGCATATCCCCGACGGTTTCTGGGTCGTGTGGCAAGGACCCCCCTATCGCCCACACTCACTTGGAGACGGTTCCAAATGCCGTTGCGGAAAGGGGTTAAAAACCGTTTGTATAGCACTGACGCGTACCAGTGAAATCTTGATCCTTGAGTTGCTCCGTAGTCGTACTCGCCGCCGCACTGTCTTGAAAAAGAGTCATAGAATAATCGGCATCGTCAATGCCACAAAGAGGAATGGCGGTGAAGTCGAACTTGGTAACATCATCTTGGAGCTCGTCGGGCTTGGAAATCTAGGTGGTACTAGCCTCATGCTCGCCGTCTTGGAGCACGGTTGTTGCGAAGTGTGCTTGGGGTCGAGTAGACTTGGCCTTCATGAGTTCTTGCTCCGCCTTGAGAGCACCAAAGTACATGTCATTGAGGGACTCGTAGTTGTTGGTTAAGAGAGCCTTGGCGATGTTGTTGTTCAATCCCATCATGAAGTAGAGCTTCATCCAAATGGGGTCGTCCACACCGACTCATCACAAAGCTTTCTTCATGTTCTTGAAGTACTCGTGGAGGGACTTGGATCCTTGTATGGTGTTATCCAATTGGAGAAGAAGATGTCCTATGTAGGTGGAAGGCACAAATTCTCGCCGCATTACCTTCTTCGTCTTGGGCCAACTCATGTCGAAGTTTCTTGAAGGTGTGTGAAGCCACCATGTTGATACGTAGTCGTGGAAGGTACTTGTGGCGCACTTCACTTGATCCTCGGAGGGGACTTGGTTTAGCTTGAGGTAGTCATCCATCTTGCGCTCCCACTCAAGGTACTCTTCGGGGTCATGAGTCCCAAAGAATGGAATCTCATCTTCATTATCGAAGTAGCTCGTGGAGGTAGTGACTTGAGCTCGTGGAGTAAGCGAAGATGCCGTACATCCGAAGTTAAAGATGCTATACATCCAAAGGCAAATATGCCTTGATGTCACTTTGCAAAGATGCCATCGTAGTAGAATAAGCCCTAGTCTTGGGGTCTTCGTCGATGTTCTATATGGCCTGTGCGTGCATGGCCCGTGCGCATGGGGGTGCAGAAGGCCATGTGCACGGGGGCTGAAGGCCCATGGGCGCAAAGTTGGCAAAGAAGCCAACATGCTCTCGGAAGGCGGATCTTTCGCTCTTTTGGTACGACCTTGATGGCCTTGAGCTTCATGATCTTGTCGGTGTCGATGTCGTGGTGTACTTTCCGGAGATGGTAGATCAGGATTCTTTGCACTTGAGCGTCTTCTCGAAGATGAGGGAGAACTCTTGTGGTTGTTGATGAGGACCTTGAGCTCCTCCATGTGCTTGTCCATCTTTGCGTGATGAAGTTCTTCATAGCATCGAACTTGTAGTCGTGGTTGTAGACCAGATATGATGTGCTTTGCCTATCCATCACAACACTCGAGCAAACGTGAGTAGGAAATGAGATAAAAAAATAGCAAGCTACCTTTTACCAAAGTTGAGGATGTATCTTGGGTCACTCAATGTGAAAAGAAAGAATAGTGGAATTGGTACCGGACTTGTTCACTCAAGCTCAGTTGGAAATCATCTCTGGATTCTTTAAAAGCCAGGTACAGTATTTCAAAACTGTAAACGAATGTGAGCAACCACATGGAAAGCTTTATATGAGGTCAATTGTTAGCACTGTAGTACTACTTGCAACGACGTAACAGATCATCTCAGGTCCCTTCCCACAATTAGTAGCAACAGTGATCTATCAAATCTCCTGGTGAACTGCTGCATCGCTGTCGCCTCAAGACTTTAACCAGCAAAAAGTACATCGCAGCTTAATTGGATAGGTCAGCTACTTTCCAACTTACGGTGCACAACAACAGATATTGATCGGTCTTTGGATTCGGCGAGTCGCCGAGCCACGCACGGGGCGGTGCACACAAACCCTCAAATCACTTATGTTCTGATTAATCTCGTATTTGTCAGCTCCAAAGCTAATCATGCTCCTGATCACAAAACCCCAACTTGGCGGATTTTCCTTATCCGACGAAAAACGCGAGCTCGACGATCCCTAGATGAGATCCCTTCAAGAACTCAACACCACCATGCACAAGCCCCACGGTGGGCGCCAACTGTCGTGGATTTGTCACGGCAGATGTCCTTAGTGTGAGGACTTAGTCGCGAGGCCAATGCATCCATGTGGTAGCTTGAGAGGGCTTGAGCGGAATCGAGAGACACAACACAAGACAAGGATTTAGACAGCTTCGGGCCCCGACAGAATGGTTCTTGATATTTTCTTTTGCTGCTTTTATTTATTTTCAGAAGGAGAAACTTGCCTTGAGGAGAACCAGGAGGAGTGTGGCCCTCCTCTGTGCTAAGGTGATACGTCTCCAACGTATCTATAATTTTTGATTGTTCCATGCTATTATATTATCTGTTTTGGATGTTTAATGGGCTTTAATATACCTTTTTATATTATTTTTGGGGCTAACCTACTAACCAAAGGCCAGTGCAATTTGCTATTTTTTTTTGCCTATTTTAGTGTTTCGTACAAAAGGAATATCAAACGGAATCCAAATATAATGAAACCTTTGGGAGGGTTATTTTTGGAACAAACGCAATCCAGGAGACTTGGAGCAGACGCCAAGGAAGAAACGAGGCTGCCACGAGGTAGGAGGGTGCGCCCAGGGGGGTAGGTGCGCCCCCACCCTCGTGGGCCCCTCATGGCTCCACTGACCTACTTCTTTTGCCTATATATACTCATATACCCTAAAAACATCCGAGAGCACCACGAAACCCTATTTCCACCGCCACAACCTTCTGTACCCGTGAGATCCCATCTTGGGGCCTTTTCCAGCGCTCCGCCGGAGGGGGAATCGATCACGGAGGGCTTCTACATCAACACCATAGCCTCTCTGATGATGTGTGAGTAGTTTACCACAGACCTTCGGGTCCATAGTTATTAGCTAGATGGCTTATTCTCTCTCTTTGTTTCTCAATACAAAGTTCTCCTCGATTCTCTTGGTGATCTATTCTTTTTGCGGTGTGTTTGTCGAGATCCGATGAATTGTGGGTTTCTGATCAAGATTATCTATGAACAATATTTGATTCTTCTCGGAATTCTTTTATGCATGATTAAATTTCTTTGCAAGTCTCTTCGAATTATCAGTTTGGTTTGGCCTACTAGATTGATCTTTCTTGCAATGGGAGAAGTGCTTAGCTTTGGGTTCAATCTTGCGGTGTCCTTCCCAAGTGACAGCAGGGGCAGCAAGGCACATATTGTATTGTTGCCATCGAGGATAAAAATATGGGGTTTATATCATATTGCTTGAGTTTATCCCTCTACATCATGTCATCTTGCCTAATGCATTACTTTGTTCTTATGAACTTAATACTCTAGATGCATGCTGGATAGCGGTCGATGTGTGGAGTAATAGTGGTAGATGTAGAATCGTTTCGGTCTACTTGTCGCGGGTGTGATGTCTATATACATGATCATGCCTAGATATTCTCATAACTATGTGCTTTTCTATCAATTGCTCGACAGTAATTTGTTCACCCATCATAGAATTTGCTATCTTGAGAGAAGCCACTAGTCAAACCTATGGCCCCCGGGTCTATTTTCCCTTATATTATTTTCCTATATACTTGCTATTTCTCTCATTGTTTATTTTCCAATCTTTATTTTCCAATCTATACAATAAAAATACCAAAAATATTTATCTTATTATCTCTATCAGATCTCACTTTCGTAAGTGACCGTGAAGGGATTGATAACCCCTTTATCGCATTTGTTGCGAGGTTCTTGTTTGTTTGTGCAGGTACTAGGGACTTGTGTGTTACCTCCTACTGTATTGATACCTTGGTTCTCAAAAACTGAGGGAAATACTTAAGCTACTTTGCTGCATCACCCTTTCCTCTTCAAGGCAAACCAACGCATGCTCAAGAGGTAGCATAAGGCAAGCCACCACAAATATCCGCATGGTGGTATTTCAATAACTATGATTTTCCAACTTGAATAAGGCTTATTTCATGCATTAAACCATTTAAATAATATTTCTTATGTTATTTGCTATGCTTGAATTGCTTAGCTTGCTGTAGTACTTGAGTGCATGGACTAGTTTGTTGCAATAGTGTTATTTTGATAGCACGACTATGGTTTGGTAATGATCGGTATTATTCTCATAAAATTGTTTATTATTTTCACCATGATAATGTCATAACTAAAAATGATTGAGTTAATACCAGTTTCTCTAAATGATTAGTAGTGCATACATATTGATTCTATGATGTTTATCCATTTCATTACAGTGATATGTGAATATAGTTGCATGTCATATAGTTGCATGTTGATGGCATACTATGGCTCGAGTTCTTTTATTCCAAGTTAAACCTGATGATAATTCAACTTGAACATAATGTTGATCGAGTGATGGTGCCACCAAATTGAGCTTCCAAGTGCAACCACATTTGCCTTTATGGGAAGGCCCTTATACGGTCCGTTGTCATGCCTCTCGTCGGCGGCTCCAACGAGGGAAGGTTATGGGCATGCGGTACCCTGGACCAGTAAGAAGACATAACCTTGTGTCCCTGTTGTTGTTATGGTACCATGTCCCCATTTGGCACCATTTATGTTTTGCCACGACGGTGGCCGTTGGATGTCACGAGTTGACATCGGGGCCACCCAGGACTTAGCGTGAATGAGAGTTCATCCGAGTGGCCGGGAGAGTGTCATGGCAATGGGTTGGTTCTGTCAGAATGTCGTCGGTCCACCCGAATGGGAGTTCGAGGCCATGGATTCCATGATGTGGGTACGGTGTGCTAACCTCTGTAGAGTGTGTGTTAAATCTATTAATAGTCGTGTCCTCGGTTATGTACATAGTTCGTAGTAGGTCACACCATGGATCAACATAAATAAGTTAATCCTGCACACTAAAGTTATATAGTTGGCACTGATTATGTGATGAGATTGTTGAAAGCATGAAGATGGTTGTGATTGGAACCAAAGAGTTGGTTTCCTTTGTGATCCGGGAGTGATCACCGTATTGATGATGTTGGTTACAAGGTAATCCATATGGTAAGGGAGTTTGAGGGACTCGGTGTAAAAGCCTATTCACTTCATGAGTAGTATGTTGTAGCCTTGCATTTAACCTGCTTAATTGTCATGTTATTGTTTGTCATTATGCCTTTACTTGTTGTGAGCTTGCAAGTACATTCAATGTACCGACCTGGCTTGTCATGCCAGCTATCGGTGTCAAAACCGGCGGATCTCGGGTAGGGGGTCCCGAACTGTGTGTCTATGCTGGATAGTAACAGGAGGCAAGGAACATGATGTTTTACCCAGGTTCGGGCCCCCTTGATGGAGGTAAAACCCTACGTCCTGCTTGATTAATATTGATGATATGGGTAGTACAAGAGTAGATCTACCACGAGATCAAAGGAGGCTAAACCCTAAAAGCTAGCCTATGGTATGATTGTTGTTGTGTATATTGTATATCTATCGACTAGCCTGGCCTCGGTTTATATAATGTACCGGAGGCCTAGGATAACAAGAGTCCTAGCCGAATACGCCTGTGGGGATAAGTTCTTGTCTTGATCGCCAAGTCTTGTGGAATCTTCCTTGTATGCGGTAGCCGTCCGAACTGGCCCATGAGTATACGACCACGGGGGTCCTCAGCCCAATCTAATAGATCGGGAGACGACGTGGTGAGTACCCCCTAGTCCAGGACACCGTCAGTAGCCCCCTGAACCGGTCTTCAAGTTAGGGACACTCCTCGATTCTTCCGAACTGTTCTTCATCTTCGGCTGCCGGTCTTGAAAACTGGTTCAACAAATCTTCTTTATCTTCGATCTTGAGGATGACCGAAATGCATTCGACGAGTTTACACGTCGGATATCCTAGGAGCCCCTTTAAGTTTCCGGCCTTTATCAATGCCTTGCTTATTTTTATGCCACACCTCGGGTTTGAAGTTGTTCCCGGGAGGCAGGGTCCTCTTGCATCCGAGCTCCAACGCCGTACTGCATTCGAGGTATCTTTTGCAGCCGAGCGCCAACGCCGGACCGCTTCCCAGCTCTAGCGCCGGAATGTATCCGAGCTCCAATGCCAGACTATGTATCCGAGCTCCAACGCCGGACTATGTATCCGAGCTCCAACGCCGGACTGTATATCCGAGCTCCAATGCCGAAATATATCCGAGCTCCAACGCCGGACTGTGTCCAGGCTCCAATGCCAGACTATATCCGAGGTGTCATATCACCTTGGTTCAAAAAAGTTGAAGGAGTTTAGCCGAGCTTAATGCCAGAAATGCCCTCTATGGAGCCAGCCACTAGCGCCCGAGCTTTATGCCGGACTGCTTCCGAGGTGGTGCACCACCCCGACTATGGGCCGATTTTTTGTCAATATTTTTTATTGGTGCAATTTATTCTCTGCCGAGATATATAGCCAGTAGCCCTCAAGGTGTGTATCGGTCTAAAACCAGAGATGCACATGAAGGATGACATAAGACCGCTGATCCCAGTAGCCTCTGAGACTCAGGTTGATTTGCAAAATCGGCCTGAGGATCAAGTCCTAGCTCGGCAGAATACTTCGGGACACAAAAGCGGCGTGCTCAGTCCTCAAGACTCAGGTTGGGTGCGGCCGACCAACCTGAGGATCAAAATCTCCTCGGAAACTATATTGCACATAAAATTTTCTGCATTGGACAAGCAATGAAGTAGCCCCCGAGACACTGGTCGGGTGGGAACACCAGATCAGGGGATCGATGTGCCCCTTTAATATTTGTAAATAATAAGCCCGAAGCCCAGTAGCCCCCGAGCCTTAATGCGGGCACGGGTGGCCGAATTAAGGATCAATATCCATAGTAAAATCGCAAATTATGTGTAATGACTCTATGTATCCAAGTACTTTACGTCATTAATGCTCGGATCCGCATTGTACCAAACTTTGTTGACCGACCATCGGCTTCCACCTCCTCGGCCAATAGCCGAGGAGTGTTTGTCCTACTTTATAAAACCTTTATGAGGGCAAAGATTTACAACAAACAAGGCAATCTGGCCATACGGTTTTATAAACAAAGGTACGTAGAGAGTTATATTACTGTTTAACAGAAGAAATGTCTTCCAAAGAAAATAGTCCCGCTATCGGTTCCTTCCTTTGGGTTGTCATGCTAAGCATGATCATGAAACCTCAGCTCGAATGTAAGAGCAAAATATCGAGGATTTAGTTTGGGAGGCCAGTTAATAGCCCCCGGTAGTGTTCGGCGACAGTCGGGGTCAGGCCGTAAACACTTCGGCCAATGTTATGAACGGCCCATCATTTAACATAGTCATCGGATCGCTGACTAGTTTATTGTGATAGTCAGTTTTCGGCTTTCTCCACTAAGGTGCTTAACCATGTGAGCTGGAAGCACAATTGCAGCGGTTCTCCCTTTGCACGCCTAGCCAAACAAAACGGAACGTAAGAAGCAAGTGCAGGAGCCAGGCAACCCAACTATTGACCGAAGACACAATTCGAAACCGATGCATATATAGCAATATCTGAGAATGTTTTTGCCGAATCCCTAAAGGTGTCCGGCGTTGCACTGCGAGACTAATGCTGGAAAAGCACAAATAGTTTAAAAGTGCCAAAAAGCTTGGAAAACCAAGAAACGTCAGTAAAAACATGACGTCCGAACAAGATCAAGTGTTCGGTGCCAATCCGAAAATTGGTCTTAGAAAAAAGAAGTGCTTCTGTCGTCCTTTAACATGACACATCCTATCTCAAGACTTCGAGCGGGTCAGCCTACGGCTTCAACCTCCTATCCCGAGGGCGGAGTAATTCTCATTAGGCCAGTTTAGCAAACTAAACTCTAGCGGCTTTGAGAGAGAAATTAGGCTCCCTGGCTAGTGACCACACACTCGCGTCGAAAAAAGGAGTGATAAATAATAATAATAATAATAATAGAACTTTGCAACGACTGAGAAGAAGAACACTTATTATGAAACGGCTCAAATAAACTTAAGAGCCCCCAAGTGACTTGGGTAGAAGAATGATTGCATGTACCGAAGTACTTATATCATATCTATGTTCAACCGAACTTTAAACGTGTCTTAACCGACCGTCGGCTTCTCCCTCTTCGGTTAAGGACCGAAAAGTTTTATGTACTCCATCGGTCGAGAATATCGACGGTGTTTCCAATAACTAGGCAATCAGGCCATAAGGCTGTAACAGACAAAGCGCGCTCAGGGAACTTATGCTATATTACTGCGAAGAGTAAGAAGCATCTTCGAAGAAAATAGTACCCCCACCGATACCTTTCTTCGGTGTTCATTGTTATTATGAGACTTGTGCAATAGATTTTTTGTACTCATGAGTTCCGTTGTGTGCCGACCATCATTGAATAACTATAAGAGCGCTAGCTTTCGGCTTCACCCAGTCTGAGGTCCGGCTCGGGTGACCCGATCGTGACAATCGCAGAGGTGCTCCCTTTACTCCCTAGCCGAACAATCGGGAACGTAGGGGTAAACACAGGAGCGAGGCAACCCAGCTTGCAAATCGCTTAAGTCAATATGGTGCATATTGTGGCGTAATACACGAACAAGGAACGAAGCCGTACAAGTATAATCATATGCAACAGGAAAAGCTTCATAAAGGAAGCCCCCAAGTAAACGGGGTATTTGAATTTATGCGTCACAAACAAAGTTTGGACAAGGAAATTTTTTAGCAGCAACTTTTTTCCAAAAAAGTATAATGCTTGGTCGAACCGAACGCAAGTTAGAAATTAAAGCTTTGAGCATGAAAGCGACTTAGCTGGTTAATGTGTTCGGTATTGATGACGCGGTCCGAGCTTGATGAGGGGCAAGGTTCCATCCCTCAAGCCGGTACCGAGGTGGCGGAGCGGAGAGCTTGACACGCCGAAGTGGTGACATAGTACGATCAATGCAGACCGGCAGAGTGACGTCGAAGTCCCCGGATCATTTTCCTGTGCACAAAAAATAGTGCAAACCGGAGATAATAGTAATAATGATAATTAAAAAAATCATTGCATAATAAATAATTTATGCAAAGTGAGTAATAAAAGAAATATGGCCTGGCGCCGAAGTCAATGTCGATGCAGGGCGTCGGCGTGATGCGGTAAAGGCGTGGCAAAGCCTGAATTCGCAGGTCGGTCCGAGCTCCGAGTGCGGCCTTCGCCGGACTATGTACGGAAACTGACCGAACCACCATGCGGCTGTCGTTAATGCGGCCACCATTTGATAGACCTGTGTACATATGATGGACAAACCAGAGTAATAATTCCTTGGGAAAAATGAACCCAAACAAGCAAAAAATACTGGGATTAATAGCACCTGGTTTATTTGTTGTAGCAATCCGAAGGAAGGTGATTCCTAAAATTGGGACCCGCTCCGCACACCCATTGCCTGATGGGCGATAAAACGACGGCATGGCAATGCTGGTAAAGGTTGACTCGCTGAGGCAAAGCCCTCGGCCCAGCTAACGTGACGGAGCTGGTCGGCTAGTGACACCGAAGTGTCCGGAGTAGGTTGATGAAGAGATGGCGAAGCCCCCGGTCCAGCCGAGATGTCGAAGCCTCGATGTCAGCCAATGAGTCGAAGTAGGTCGGCGTGATGGACACCAACTTGAAGAAGCAATAGTGCGGCCCTGTGGATGCAGGTCGTGACGTGGTCGATGCCGGCTTGATGAAGCGACCGTGCGGCGATGCCGGTATGCCCGCTCCGTGTAATCCGTGGGGCGGCGATGTTGGTGATGATTTATCCTTCGTGATGCCGGGCTCTTGTTCGGCTTGCCGAGATGATGATTCGAAGAAGTTGAGCTCGGCTCAACAAAGTGACGCCGTGTCTAGCGCAGGTCGGCAGCCGTGGAGTAATATTGCCGGACTGGTTTGACACCTGCATGATGTTGAAGATCATGTTCAAAAGATCTTACAGTTAGTGGGATGTGTTCGGGAAAAAAACACAATACCCCATACAAAACTTCCTTCAAAAGGGATGTCTGAAATCCTGTTCATAAAAAAGATGAACTCGGGTCGGATTCGTTTTCACGCAGAAAACAGATCCGAAAAGTGATGCACTAATCGGAAGGTTCCCGGAGTTTGAACGGTCGGATCGAGCCGAAATTTTGAGAGGTGGTAGATATAGGAATTCCGCAGCCGATAAACGGTTGGATCTTCCAAAGGACGTCCGAGCTAGAAGCTGGACACCACGCCCTAAACTCATCCAAATTCCCGTCCAGATTTGACAGGGCTCCGGTATATCATGGATTGCCAGAGATTCCTCCATCGGAACTTGACGTAATTTTCCAGGGTTGTTGTAGACTCAATTCCGCACAATTCCACCAAAGCGATCGTCAAAGTGATACTCGAGGAGGTGGTGGTTGCAGATACGAGTTCGCTGTCCGGAAAAACAGCACGGTCGCTTGAGGGCAATGTTGACGTTGATCCCCCGAGCTCCATAGATGATTCCTCCGTGATCTTGATAGAGATCGGAGTTGATGTTTGATGAAGGCCCTCGTCCGGACATGGTGATCCGAACACGAGGCGCAATTCTTGGTTGAACCAAGGTGACCAGTCGAGCTGGTGACGAAGATGCCGAAGTCGCAGTTGATCTGCAGGCGAGCCATCGATCCTTTTGTCGATCACACAGCGGAACTCTCAATGAAAGCACCAATGTCGGTGTCAAAACCGGCAGATCTCGGGTAGGGGGTCCCGAAGTGTGCGTCCAGGCTAGATGGTAACAGGAGGAAAGGAACACGGTGTTTTACCCAGGTTCGGGCCCTCTTGATGGAGGTAAAACCCTACGTCCTGCTTGATTAATATTGATGATATGGGTAGTACAAGAGTAGATCTACCACGAGATCAAGGAGGCTAAACCCTAAAAGCTAGCCTATGGTATGATTGTTGTTGTGTATATTGTATATCTATCGACTAGCCTGGCCTCGGTTTATATAATGTACCGGAGGCCTAGGATAACAAGAGTCCTAGCCGAATACGCCGGTGGGGAGAAGTCCTTGTCTTGATCGCCAAGTCTTGTGGAATCTTCCTTGTATGCGGTAGCCGTCCGAACTGGCCCATGAGTATACGGCCACGGGGGTCCTTGGCCCAATCTAATAGATCGGGAGACGACGTCGTGAGTACCCCCTAGTCTAGGACACCGTCACCAGCTTTCAGGAAAGTCTTACTGGATCGGAGTGCTTCTCGTGTCTAGATCGTGTCCACATCGGTGTCCCTATGCTATGGAGTTCCACTTCATCGTCATTCTGCTGCCGTGTAGTTGTCGTGATCGAGGCCCCTTCATGTTCATTAAATAATACATACTGTTCAGCCGCACCGTGTGTGCCACTTGGCCTCGCTACCTGATGTAATATCAAACCTATGTTTCTACTAGCATCAATAAAGCGGTTGTTTTCTGTACCAAGTTGTTATGTGTTGCCAGAAGACTAGATCTCTGGGCTATCAATGCAAGGTAAACAGGTTTCTCCGAGCCGGGGTGCCACAACGCTTGGTATCAGAGCCGTGCTGACTATAGGAAAAGCTAGACCGCCGACGCATTAGTTGAATGGTAGCAAGTTTAGTCTTGAGTGCCGGTAGTATTTGCATCTGGTTGCTACATTGCATGCATTTGATTTATTGTTATTGCTAATCGTCTAATAGTTGTGAGTGTAGATGGCTCCAGTTCCATACCCGTACCAGTCTAAGCCAGCACCCTACACCTCACCGCATCTGCTTCAAAACATGTGGCGTCGACTCTACCCCAATGGTAATGATCCAGTGTACCAGGTGTATCGGGAGCATCCGGTAGACTTAGTGTACGAGTACTATGTGGAGGTCACTCTGCATCACATTTCCCCTTTCGGTGCTTACACTTGTTCCTCTAAAGGTGGTTTTGCCTCCATGCCAGCTCAGGATATCCAGTTTGCCGCATTCGATGCTCTTGTAGACTTGCGCTACAATGAGGTTCACATGGAGACCCACCCAGGTTTGTACTTCTGCCCTTCTTTGTTCGAGAACGGGTGTATCTGTTTCCCTTTTATTGATCGAGTGTGCGATTGTTCTTCCAACAACCTTTCTCGCTATATCACGGCCGGTTATCTTTTGATCTTTGAGCTAGCCCGAGAGTTGACTCGAACCTGTACAGCTCTTGCTGCCGCTCGAGTCGGTTCCACCCCACCTACTATCAGATTTACCCCATTTATTCCCCCAGTCTCTGTTCCTCCTACTATTTTGGTTACCCCTCAGAGTACCTCGGCCACCTCGACAGTGACCCCTCGCGAGTCTCCTGCCGAGTAGGCTTTTCTTCTCTCTACTCCCGCACCTCCTATGCTTTGCCCTAGACCTGCCCCTGAGGGAGAGATCTTGAGGCAGTGTCACTGTGTTTCCTTTAACCCGGAGGTCTCCGTTAACTTCATCAGTTCAGGATCCGAGCCCGAGGAGGACTCTTCTGCAGCCGTGTAGCCATAGTTTGCTAGCTTGTAGACAAGTTTGCCGCGGTGTTGGGTGTAGTCGTACTTGTCATAATGTTTTCGTTCATGTATGAGTCTATGTATAATTATGTTGGAACTTTCTTTATTCGCCCTGGTTTTTATCGCTTTTTCTTCGGGTTTGTCGTTTGTTTTTCTTCCCCATTTATGGATTTTGCTCATCTCGGTTGCTTCATACGGGGGAAAACTAGGATGACAATAGGAGGCAGCAGCAGTCATGCTGGTGAGGATGTCCCTTTTCGTCGCTCAGCAAGACAGGCATAGCATTCCCCCGAGCCATATCCACAACCACCGCCTCCACCGCAACATCCACTAACCACTGAATAGATCATGCGCATGTTCGAAGAAAGAAGAAACAACGATCTACTTGAACTATTGAGAAGTGTGTAGGATATGGTTGGGCAGAATGGAAATCAGTATGGCAATCACTCCAAGCTCTCAGGTTTTCAAAGGACTAAGTCACCCAGTTTTAATCAAGTTGCTGACCCTATGGAAGACGACGACTAGCTAAGGACCATTGAAAATAAATTGGACATTGCTCACACCGAAGAAGGTGATAAGGTTCCATTTGCGACCCACTATCTGGAAGGAGCCACAGCTATTTGGTGGGAGAACACTAAAGCTATGTGGCCAGCAGATGAAGAAATCACATGGGATAAGTTCAAGGATCAATTCCGCAAATAGCACATCCCTACAGGTATCATGAAACTCAAGCAACATGAGTTCCTAGCTCTCACACAAGGAAACTTATCCGTCACCGAGTATTTGAACAAGTTCAACCATTTGGCTCGCTATTCCCTGTATGATATGGCCACCGAAGAGAGAAAGATCGACAGGTTCCATGGAGAACTGAATCAACACCTCAGATGCACTCTCAGTATGCTTGATTTTTTGGATTTTGAGGCTCTGGTCAACGAAGCCATGATTGCAGAAAGGGAGCAGAAGCTTGTTTAGGACAGTAGGCCCGCTCCTGATGACCACAAGCGGAAGTTCGAGCCTAAGAAGGAAGGACCCATAGTCCAGAAGGCTCGCACCTGGCAACAGTCATAGGTTGAGTTTAAGCCCAATTGGCAGCAGAATGTTAAAAAGACCACTACCCAAGTCAAGAATATCGTGAATAGCCCGGTACGTGAAGATTGTCAGCGTAGGAATGTGTGTTTTTGTTGTGGGAAAACCGGACACTATGCCAGACAGTGCCCCAAGAACGGCAAGTCAAATGCTCCATTCAAGCTACAACTTAACCACATGGGGACATACCCTAGAGAGAAGACCATCCAAGGGCAAGTTCATTATCTCTACGCAGAAGAATCCCAAGAGAGACCAAAAGTCATCATCGGTATGTTTTCTATTAATTGCATACCTACAATAATTTAGTTTGACTCTGGGCTTCCCACTCTTTTATTTAATGGAGTTTTGTTACCCAAAACAAGTTTTCTTGCTCGATTCTGGAAAAGAGTATGATGGTACAGTCCCCGGGATCCTTTCTCAAAAGCAATTTGGCCTGCTACAATTTGGAGATTGACATCCAGGGAGTCATGTTCCCAGCCTCATTGATAGTCATCGTGTCTGCCAAGTTGGATAGTATTTTAGGAAAGAATTGGTTAACCAAACATCAAGTATGCATCAACTGTGCGACCAGAGAAGTCACATTGACAAGTCAGGAAGGCCAAACTACACAATTCTTTGCTCAAAGAAGCATGCCCAAGAAAGAAATGGTCTTCGCAGCCCTAGCTGAAGAATTGGATCTAATTCCTGTGGTCAGTGAATTTCCAGATGTATTTCCTAGGGAACTACCAGGGATGCCGTCAGATCGTGAGCTTGAGTTTGCAATTGACCTTGTGCCCGGGACCGCACCTATACAAGAAGTATTACCGGATGGCTTCATATGAGTTAGTGGAGTTAAAGAAACAACATGATGAGATGCTTCAGAAAGGATACATTCGTCCAAGTTCTTCACCACGGAGATCACCCACAATCTTCATGGACAAGAAAGACGACAATCTTCGGATGTGTGTGGATTACCGTCAGTTGAATGATGTCACTATCAAGAACAAATACCTGCTTCCGAGGAATGATTATTTGTTCGACTAACTCCGTGGGGCACAAGTATTCTCCAAGATTTATTTGAGAACCGGGTATCACTAGCTCAAAATCAAGAAGGAGGATATTCCTAAGACCGCGTTTACCACTCGATATGGTCTTTATGAATATACACTCATGTCTTTTGGCCTCACCAATGCCCCTGCTTTCTTCATGCACATGATGAACAAAGTATTCATGGACATTTTGGATAAATTTGTGGTGGTCTTCATTGATGAGATCCTCATATAATCGAAAGATGACGTTCCCAAGTTTGACTTCACCGCCACCCCTCTTTATGGCATTGATGATGCCGAGTCTACTATGACTCTTTTTCAAGACGGTGCGACGACGAGTACGACTATGGAGCAAATCAAGGATCATGATTTGGAGGCGAACGACATGGTGATGAGCAAGGATGAGAGTGATGATGTGCCATCTTCGGCCTTCATCCATGACGAGAGTGAGGATGGGCCATCTTCAGCCTTCATCCACGACGACGACTACGAGACAGTTAAGCATAGTATTCTCCCTTCGACCACGATGACTTATGATGACTTGAGTGACTTGTGCCACCATATTGAGGATGAGAGTGACTTCACCACTAGCCCCATATATGATGTGTTACCCCAATTCCCATGTGAGGAGAGCCACAACCCCCACCACTTGAGTGAGATGAGTGACTCCACCATATGTGAGTTTGAGTGCACCTATTTTGTGGGAGTGAGTGAACCACCACATAGAGAGAGTGAGATAGTTCATAGGTCTCGTGAGACCAATTTCAACACTAAAAACTTGACCTCTACCTCTATTGTGTCTTCTCATTTGGTGCTAGGTCCCATATATGATGATGCACTGATCCTTGACGACTTTTTCTTCCCTTCGGACAAGACGATGGCCATGGTGGAATATGATGCACCCCACATGGTTCCATCATGATGAAGATGACCACCATTTGGTCTTTACCACCTCACCTACACCACTTGAGTGGAATAAACAAGGTAACATGGGTGATGGTGATGCTCTAGTCCCACTAGTGGACATTCTTGATATTGATTGCTTGCATGATGTGGATCCACCTATTACCATGCTTCATGCTAGTATGATTTCACCATGCAAAGATTTACCCATTTATGATGATTATGATGATTGCCATGTGGAGTCTATTAGTTGTGATGCTATGTTACATAGGATTTCTTGTGACAATTCGCTAGGTCACATCATGTTTGACAATTCGCTTGACTTGTCATATGCTATGCATGAGATCAACCATATGCCATATTTGCAATCTCTTCATAGTGACTATGAATATGCCATTAAAATAAACCCAATTTGCACTTATGGCATAGATGACAAGCCTATGGTTATTGGCATTTGTTTTTCTTGTGATGATATTGATATGCTCCCTTTGCATCATTTATCTCATATGCCATGCCATGACCACCTAGCTTTCGACATGCATTGTTTGTCATGTTGTAAATTTTCTCAATGTTATGCTTCTTCTATTGCACACGAGGAGACCCCCATAGTTCCCTCATACATTTTAGGAAATCCATCCTATCCATTGCATGATCCCAACACTTCTGTGCACCATATGCTACCCATGAGTAAAAACGCTATTATTGTGCAACATATTTGCTCTAATTTGTGTCCCCATCATGATATACATGAAAACTATTCTTTCATGATGGATGACATGTTTCTCTATCGTGCCTCAAATTTCTTTGAGCGATGCTTATCTTGTTCTAACTCTCCCATTCACATACACATCATGATGGATGATGTGTACATTTACCACGCACACAATTTCTTTGGTTTGTGTCTCTTTTGTGTAGGTACACATGAATACTCGTCAACCTCACAATCCCATGAGTTGACAAAACGAGCTCTAGAGAGCAATGCTGATTTGGGATCCCGTGGATTGGCTTTCACACCGTTCCCATCGTGCAAAGTCTTCACGCATTTATTCTACATGGCCCTCACATGGTTATGGCTTATTGTCCATTATATATCATTTTCCCATATTTCCATGTTCACTATGCTTGATATCATCATTCATAGTCCTTTGTCATGCATTTGTTACCCATGCTTTGCATTACACATGATGATTGATTCTACTACTTGTATGTGTATTTGCATGCTTGGTGGAGATATTGCTTGTTATTGCCATGTTCCACCTATGACCCATTCCTATGATGATACTATGATCTTGCCTTTTGTTCGTGCTTGCGTTATGTCATGTGCATAGCCTATGCCTATTATTTTCTCACATGACATGATTGCCATGGTTTACTCTAGTGCGTTACATCTTCGCCCCACTAGTTTGCACGAATTGATTACTATGCTTGCTTGTTTTGCATCACCGATGATTCATACTTGCTCGTTTCATGCGGGTGATGACAACCATCTACATGATTTGCACATGATTGTTATTTCTTCTTGTCATATATCTCCATGTGTTGCGTCTCTTATGCTAGATATTTTGACATGTATTGAGTGCAACAATGTTTTTAGTCTTGCTAATGAGATTGCCCCCATAGCTTTCTCGCATATGTTTGGAGCTTTTGACATATTTCTTGTGAAGCATTCTTGCCTTCCTTCTTTGCACCATATGCCTAGTACCATGAGTATAGCCATTGCATCATATTATTCATGCACTTTTGCCTCTAATGGTTACGTGCAAGAGAAAAGAACCATCATGATGGATGATGTGTTTATCTACCATGTGCATACGTTCTTTGTTTTGTTTTGTGCATGTGTAGGATACTTGGACTTCATGTCGACTTCCACTTCATGTGAGTTGAGAATTCAAGCTCTTGATAGCGAACCACCTTCTACCACGACTATTCTACATCGCACTTGCTTTTACTTCGGCATTGTGAAGGACGCACAATGACATGCTTTCGAGGTGATATCCCTCTATCTCGAGAACACGCAAACCATGAGCATGCATATTGTGAATCATACTTCATGTGTTGCTTTAACCATGACACTTTGCACACATGCTAGCGATCTTCCTTCGACTTACCATTGCCACATTGCTATGCCTCATGACATATATGCATTGTGTGTTTGAGGGAGTCCTGGATTAGGGGGTGTCCGGATTGCCAGACTATACATTCGGCCGGACTCCTGGACTATGAAGATACAAGATTGAAGACTTCGTCCCGTGTCCGAAAGGGACTTTCCTTCGCGTGGAAGGCAAGCTTGGCGATACGGATATGTAGATCTCCTACCATTGTAACCGACTCTGTGTAACCCTAGCCCTCTCCGGTGTCTCTATAAACCAGAGGGTATTTAGTCCATAGGACGAACAACAATCATACCATAGGATAGCTTTAGCCTCCTTGATCTCGTGGTAGATCTACTCTTGTACTACCCATATCATCAATATTAATCAAGCAGGACGTAGGGTTTTACCTCCATCAAGAGGGCCTGGACCTGGGTAAAACATCGTGTCCCCTGCCTCCTGTTACCATCCGCCTAGACGCACAGTTCGGGACCCCCTACCCGAGATCCGCCGGTTTTGACACCGACATTGGCGCTTTCATTGAGAGTTCCTCTGTATCATCACTTTTAGTCCCGATGGCTCCTCCGATCATCAACGATGATGCGATCCAGGGTGAGACTTTTCTCCCCGAACAGATCTTCGTATTTGGCGGCTTTGCACTACGGGCCACATCTGGAGCAGATCGAAAGCTACGCCCCTGGCCATCAGGTCAGATTTGGAAGTTTGAACTACACGGCCGACCTCCGAGGAGACTTGATCTTCGACGGGTTCGAGCCGCAGCCGAGCGCGCTGCACTGTCACGATGGGCATGATCTAGCACTGCCACCAAACAATGCCCTGGAGGCCACACCCGCATTACCTCCGACCCTTAATTCGGAGCCAACTGCGCCAATCGAGGATGGGTGGTTGGACACCGCCTCGGGGGCTGCAATTTCTATGGCGATCGAGCCGAACACCATCCCTATTCTCTGTGAAGCCTGTGACTCCAAGGAGCCGGACTCCTCTCCAGACTCCGAGCCCTCGGCGCCCCTACCGATCGAACCCGATTGGGCGCCGATCATGGAGTTCACCGCCGCGAACATCTTTCAGCACTCGCCCTTCGGCGATATTCTGAATTCACTAAAGTCTCTCTCTTTATCAGGAGAGCCCTGGCCGGACTATGGTCAGCGAGGTTGGGATGCGGATGATGAAGAAATTTAAAGCCCACCCACCACCCACTTCATAGCCACTGTCGATGATTTAACCGACATGCTCGACTTCGACTCCGAAGACATCGATGGTATGGACGCCGATGCAGGAGACGATCAAGAACCAGCACATATAGGGCACTTGAAAGCCACCTCGTCGTATGATATATACATGGTGGACACCCCAAAAGAAGGCAATGGCGATGGAACAGCGGAGGATGACCCCTCCAAGAAGCAGCCTAAGCGCCGGCGTCAGCGGCGCCGCTCTAAATCCTGCCAAAGCAAAACCGGTGATTCTGGCACGGGAGATAATAACACCCTATACAGTGCCGAAGACAACCACCTCCAGCAAGATTCAGCATAGGAGGATGGAGAAGCCAGCCCTCATGAGAGAGCGGCAGACAGAGAGGTCGAGGACGATAATTATATGCCTCCCTCCGAAGACAAGGCAAGGCTCGACGACGACGAATTTGTCGTGCCGAAGGATCCCGTCGAACAAGAGCGTTTCAAACGCAGGCTTATGGCCACGGCGAGCAGCCTCAAGAAAAAACAGCAACAGCTTAGAGCTGATCAAGATTTGCTAGCCGACAGATGGACTGAGGTCCTTGCGGCCGATGAGTATGAACTCGAACGCCCCTCCAAGAGCTACCCAAAGCGCAGGCTGCTACCCCGATTAGAGGAGGAAGCACCTAAACCTACATCAGCAGCGCATGATGCGGCCGACCGGCCACCCCGTGGCCGCGACAGAGAGGCCTCTTGGCCCTCCACTCAAGCCGCACCCCGGCGCCGCTCAAAAAATACCAAGGCACGGGAAAATGCGCCAGACCTGCGAGATATATTGGAGGACAAGGCAAGGCAAACAAGATCAATCTACGGATCACATGGGCGCCCCACGGCACGAGACGGTAATCGTCACTCCAGATACAGTCAATCCGGCCGGGCCGAACACAGTAGACAAAGCTCGTTTGAGCTGCGTCGTGATATAGCCCAATACAGAGGCGCCGCACACCCACTATGCTTCACAGATGAAGTAATGGATCATCAAATCCCTGAGGGTTTCAAACCCGTGAACATTGAATCATATGATGGCACAATAGATCCTGCGGTATGGATCGAGGACTATCTCCTTCATATCCACATGGCCCGCGGTGATGACCTACACGCCATCAAATACCTCCCACTCAAGCTTAAAGGACCAGCTCGGCATTGGCTTAACAGCTTGCCAGCAGAATCAATTGGTTGTTGGGAGGACCTAGAAGCCGCATTCCTTGACCATTTCCAGGGCACTTATGTGCGACCACCAGACGTCGATGACCTTAGCCACATAATTCAGCAGGCAAAAGAATCGGCCAGACAATTCTGGACACGGTTCCTAACCAAGAAAAATCAAATCGTCGACTATCTGGACGCAGAGGCCCTAGCAGCCTTCAAGCATAACATCCGCGACGAGTGGCTTGCACGGCACCTAGGACAGGAAAAGCCGAAATCTATGGCAGCCCTCACGACACTTATGACCCGCTTTTGCGCGGGAGAAGACAGCTGGCTAGCTCGCAGCAATAACATGACCAAGAGCCCTGGTAATTCGGATACCAAGGACAGCAGTGGCAGGTCGCGTCGCAACAAGCAAAATCACCGCATTAATGGCGACAATGCTGAGGATACGGTAGTTAATGCTGGATTCAGAGGCTCTAAACCCGGTCAGCAGAAAAAGCCATTCAAAAGAAATACTCTGGGCCCGTCTAGTTTGGACCGAATACTCGACCGCTCATGCCAGATACATGGCACCCCCGAAAAACCAGCCAATCACACCAACAGGAATTGTTGGCTGTTCAAGCAGGCAGGCAAGTTAAATGCTGAAAGCAGAGACAAGGGGCTGCATAGCGATGACGAGGAGGAGCCCCAGCTGCCGAACAACAGTGGACAGAAAGGTTTTCCCCCACAAGTGCGGACGGTGAACATGATATACGCAACCCACGTTCCCAAGAGGGAGTGGAAGCGTGCGCTAAGGGACGTATACGCGATGGAGCCTGTCGCCCCAAAGTTGAACCCATGGTCTTCCTGCCCGATCACTTTTGATCGAAGGGACCACCCCACTAGCACCCGTCATGGAGGATTCGCCGCATTGGTTCTAGACCCAATTATTGACGGATTTCACCTCACTAGAGTCCTTATGGACTGCGGCAGCAGCCTGAACCTGCTTTACCAGGATACAGTGCGAAAAATGGGCATCGATCCCTCGAGGATTAAACCCACTAAAACGACCTTTAAAGGCATCATACCAGGTGTAGAGGCCAACTGTACAGGCTCAGTTACACTTGAAGTGGTCTTCGGATCTCCGGATAATTTCCGAAGCGAGGAGTTAATCTTCGACATAGTTCCGTTCCGCAGTGGCTATCACGCACTGCTCGGGCGAACTGCATTTGCCAAGTTCAATGCAGTGCCGCACTATGCATACCTCATGCTCAAAATGCCAGGCCCTCGAGGAGTCATCACGGTCAATGGAAATACCGAACGCTCCCTCCGAACGAGAAGCATACGGCGGCTATCGCAGCGGAAGTACAAAGCAGCCTCTCAAGGCAATTCTCCAGTCCGGCCATTAAACGTCTGGACACCGTCAAGCGCACCCGGAGTAACCTACAACAAGACCGCCGGGCACGTTCCGAGCAAGCGTAGCAATGCAGCCCCAACCCCAGCCCTCGCGAACTTGCAAAACCAGTGTTGCGCGTACATAACTACGCTCTGGAAAAACCATGGGCAAAAGGGGAGGGGAACAATCACGGCACGCCCGAAACACGGCTTAAACCACACTAGGGGCTGCCGACTTTTTCATTTTCTCTTACTTTCAGGACTCCACTCTTCGGAAGGCCTGTCTGGCAGTACAATTGCCACACAAATGATACAACAACCAGAGGAGCAGAAAGCAACGCCGCACTACGAAACTCTAAGGTGGTCTCTATAATGAGCAGTATACCTGTTTCGCATAACATTTCGCAACTCGCCCCTCGAAAGGACATATTTGATAGTCCCATCTTTTGCTTATCGCACTATTTTTATCGTCATGCTTTGATCTTAGCCTTTTTAAATAAATAATGCATAGCTTCCGTCTATTATTGCATTACTCTTTTTTAGGAATATATGTTCATTAATGACATGTTGCACCCGTACACTTTGGTACGGCCAATACGCCAGGGGCTTAAGTACCCCACAATACGGTGTGAGAAGTCCGAACACTTTCACAAGTGCGGCACCCCAAACTTATAGCATTATATGCATCGGCTCTGAATCATGTCTTGGGTCAATAGTTGGGTTTGCCCGGCTCCTATGTTTTGGTACCTTACGTTCCGTTATATCGGCTAAGGTAGCACTAGGAGAACTATTGCGATTGTGCCCCAGTTGAGCTGGGCTAAGCACCTCAGTAGAGAAAGCTAAAACTGACCGTCATGATGAGGCAAGAGCTAGTCGCTGTTCGAGAGGTTTTCGAGTCCCTAAAGACTTATGCCGCTTAGAGCGAGGAGTCGGCTTTGTCCGGCCTAGGCATGGATAGCGCCTCGAACTCGGTCTTCTGAACACTAGGGGCTTCGCCGAAATTTAAAATTATAGAATTCTATGGGTAAGTGAGAGTGTTCAAGCATTATAGTCCGATTGCCTTGTTCGTTGTGTTGAGCGCCTCCCTCGAAGGACCAAAGAATGGGAAAAAGAGCGCTCATGTTTATCCCGAACACCCCAGCACTCGTGCCATGGGGGCAGAAGCCGACGACTCGCCATCTCTCAAATTTGATAAACGGCCGCACAGAAGGTAATATTTTAAATTAAAAAAGCATTGCTTAGCGCACATGAACAAGTTTTCAGCGCACAGGACAAAACGAGCGAGTTTACTAAAAAATTACATCCATGGAACATTCATCCGCCACAAGGCGGGCACCCTTCAGAACGCCCTCATAATACATCTCGGGCTTGCGATGCTCCTTGCCTGGCGGTGGCCCGTCCTTCACAAGCTTCTCAGCATCCAGCTTGCCCCAGTGCACCTTCGCACGGGCAAGCGCCCTACGGGCACCCTTGATGCATATGGAGTGCTTGATGACTTCGAGCCTTGGACAAGCCTCCACCAGCCGCCTCGAAGTAGCTCCCAGGCATGGCCTCTCCAGGCCACAGCTGGACTATGAGGCCCTTCATGGCCTGTTCGGCCACCTTATGGAGCTCGACCAGCTGTTTCAGCTGGTCTCTTAAGGGCACCGGGTGTTCGGCCTCAGCATACTGGGACTAGAACACCTTCTCCGCCGAGCTTCCCTCCTCGGCTCGGTAGAAGTTGGCGGCATCCGACACGCTACAGGGCAAGTCTGCGAATGCTCCTGGAGAGCTTTGGATTTGGGTAAGTAACAAGTAATTCACTTTTACGTGCTTTCTTTGCATAAAGAATGCCTTACCCGCCGCTATCTTTTTTATTGCCTCAACCTCCTAGAGGGCCTTCTGGGCTTCGGCCTTGGCAGACTTGGCATCTTCAATGGCCGCCGCGAGCTCAGACTCTCGCGTCTTCGAGTCAAGCTCCAATCTCTCATGTTTTTTCATGAGAGCCTGGAGCTCTTGCCGCACCTCGCCAACCTGCGTCTCATGCTTCTCCCGCTCGGTGCACTCCGTGGCCGCCCTCTTCTCGGCCTCGGACAACGCTTGCTTAAGGGTCGCCCCCTCAGTTGTGGCCCCTACAATAGCCGCGTTAATCCTATCACTTTTTGCAATTGCACCTTTCACATATTTCAATAAGGTATTTCTTACCTTCCTTCTCCTCGAGCTGCTGCTTGGCTAGGCCGAGCTCTTGCTCGGACCGCTCGAGGTTCTGCTTCAACGTGCCCACCTCCGCTGTCAGTGCGGCGGATGCTAGCAGCGAAGCCTGCATATGCATATTGACTTACTTTTGTTAGACTCCTGCGAATGTTATTAGATCCTCTATTCGACTTTTCTTTCCGAACGCCGAACAGAGCATCAGGGGCTACTGTCTATGCGGTAATATTTTTACATATTCCTTACTTACCTCAAAGCCTGTTAGAAGGCTGGCACAGGCTTCAGTCAATCCGCTCGTGGCGTACTGAACCTTCTGGATCACCGCACTCATAATAGTGCGATGCTCCTCGTCGATGGAGGCGCCGTTAAGCACCTCCAGCAAATTGTCTGGTGCCTCTGGTTGGACGGAGCTCACCGGCTCGGTAGGCTAGCTCCTCTTGGAAGGAGGCTGCCTACCGGAGTCCGGAACCTTTGAAGGTTCCGGCGCGGTGTCCGGCTCAAAGCCGGACTTAAAGCCCTTGGGGGTTCTATCCCCTTCACGCCTGGAGTCCGGGAGGTCGCCTTGCGGCGCCTCCAGCACCACCTCCTCCTGGCATGGAACCTATTGGGACGCCACCTCGGCGTCGTCCGTAGGGTGGGGGGAGGTAGCCGCCGGAAGCGAATTCACATCCGACGAATCCAGGGAGCCGCTCGACGACTCATCGAGCCCGGCCTTGGGCGGACTGCATAGACATGTTCAACGTAAGGAAAAGCTATGCAATGGGGGAATACTATGAATCACTCTGGTATCCGGATACTTACGATCTCGCCAGGGGCTTGGCCCTGTGCGGCCACTCCTCTTCGCCGTCGTCGGCGTTGGTGGAGTAGTCCGGAGGAGGGCTCTTCCCCCTCTTGGACCCTTCGGCCTCCCCAGTTGGGGCGGCCTTCCTTTTCTTCCCTCCCCCTGCTGGAGGGGGAGAGGTCTCTTCTTCCTCCTCGTCTTCATGGGAGGAGTGCGCCTTGGAGTCGTCGGATGGTGAATCCAACACCTCCTGGTGCCGGGCACTCTTTCGAGTCCCCGTGGCCTTCTTCTTGGCCTTCTTCTCCGGCACCACGTAGGGTGCCGGAACCAACAGCTTCGCCAAGCAAGCGTCCGCTAGGCCTTCGGGCAAAGGAGCCGGACAGTCGATCTGTCCGGACGTCTCCTGCCAATCCTGTCAAAGGTAAGGGAGCTTAGATCCCGCATGGAGTCAAACTATGAAAGACTAATACCCTGTAAAAGGTAAAAACTGCTTACCGCATGAGCATGACGCTGCGTGCTAAATCTGCGATCCTCGGTAGCGGATGCGAGGGCCTCGGTGCCCTTGAAAAGCACCTTCTAGGCATCTTCGTACATCATGTCGAAGAGCCTGCTCAGAGTTCGGTGCCGCCCCGGGTCGAACTCCCACAGGTTGAAAGCCCGTTGTTGACACGGGAGGATCCGGCGGATGAGCATAACCTGGACTACGTTGACAAGTTTGAGCTTCTTGTCCACCAGGGTTTGGAAGCATGTTTGGAGTCCGGTCAGCTCTCCTTTTTTAACCCACGACAGGCCCGTCTCTTTCCAGGAGGCGAGCCGCGTAGGGGGTCCGGATCGGAACTCGGGGGTTGCGACCCATTCAGGTTTGCGTGGCTCGGTGATGTAAAACCACCCCGACTGCCACCTCTTTAGGGACTCCACGAAGGAGCCCTCGAGCCATAGGACGTTGGGCATCTTGCCCACCATGGCGCCTCTGCACTCCGCCTGGGTGCCGCGCACCACCTTAGGCTTGACATTGAAAGTCTTGAGCCATAGGCCGAAGTGGGGGTGGATGCGGAAGAAAGCCTCGCACACGACGATAAACGCCGAGATGTTGAGGACAAAGTTCGGGGCCAGATCGTGGAAATCCAGGCCATAGTAGAACATGAGCCCCCGGACAAATGGGTGGAGAGGGAAGCCCAGTCCGCAGAGGAAATGGGGGAGGAACTCCACCCTCTCATGGGGCCTAGGGGTGGGGATGAGCTGCCCCTCTTTGGGAAGCCGGTGCGCAATGTTGTTAAACAAGTATCCAGCCTTCCTCGTTCTTTTGATGTGTCCCTCCGTAACGGAGGAGACCATCCACTTGCCTCCTGCTCCGGGCATGGCTGGAGAAGGTTGAGGTGGGGTGTGCGGACTTGGGCGCTGGAGCTCGAGTGCGCGGAAATGGATAGGCAAAGGAGGAAGAAGGCGTGGATGAAAAGGTGGATCCTTATCCCCTTATATGGGCGGACGCGACTATGCGTCCCCACCAGCCTGGTAAAACTCGCTTATCTCCCAAGCGCCATAATCAATGGCGGGGTTGGGTTATCCACGCCCGTATTGATGAGAATCCCGGAATAAGGGGACACGACCTCTACTTTGACAAGACGTGCCAAGGAAACCGCCTCGCTAAACGTGCTGAGGTGGAACAGTAAAACGATTCGAATAAAGACTTGGCCGTGGTGTGATGTCACGCTACGGAATACGTCAGCAGATTAGATTTGTGTAAATATTATTCTCTCTATGGCAATATGTGGAAACTTATTTTGCAGAGCCGTACACTACCTTTGTGTTCAAAATCATCTATGAAGCACTTGGAGGAGGAACCCGCCTTGCAATGCCGAAGACAATCTGCACGCCGGACTCGTCATCATTGAAGCCTGGTTCAGGGGCTACTGAGGGAGTCCTGGATTAGGGGGTGTCCGGATAGCCGGACTATAACTTCGGCCGGACTCCTGGACTATGAAGATACAAGATTGAAGACTTCATCCCGTGTCCGGAAGGGACTTTCCTTGGCGTGGAAGGCAAGCTTGGCGATACGGATATGTAGATCTCCTACCATTGTAACCGACTCTGTGTAACCCTAGCCCTCTCCGATGTCTATATAAACCGGAGGGTTTTTAGTCCGTAGGACGAACAACAGTCATACCGTAGGCTAGCTTCTAGGGTTTAGCCTCCTTGATCTCGTGGTAGATCTACTCTTGTACTACCCATATCATCAATATTAATTAAGCAGGACGTAGGGTTTTACCTCCATCAAGAGGGCCCGAACCTGGGTAAAACATCGTGTCCCCTGCCTCCTGTTACCATCCGCCTAGACGCACAGTTCGACACCCCCTACCCATGATCCGCCGGTTTTGACACCAACAGTGTTGCATCCAAGTTGTTCATTACTTGCTCCTATCATATGTTTGGTTGCAACAATGGCATTTCTTCATATATGCCATGTTCCATTGCTTGCTACATGATTGACTTGATTGCCTCACACATGATGAACAATTGCTCTTTCCTTTGTGTTGAGTGCCACGACATCTTCACTACACCCTATGCACATTATGCTTGGATTGTCTTGCACTTACCCCATGTGTTTAGACATTACATTTATTTTGGTGTTGTGAATGACTCTTATGCCTACCATAGACCTTTTGTTGAGCACTTTATGCATGTTTGCTATGATCTTGAGGTAGATGCTTGTTCACTTGTCAAACATATTTGCATCCCTACCTCCCATTTGCATACTTGTTCCCATGATATCCTTGATTGTGCTCAATTTATATGCTTACATGCTATGCCACACTTCTTTGTCAAACCATATGCTATGCTTGATGACAACACTTGTTGGGTGAATCACCTCCCGAATGCTTGGTTTTGCAATAACGCCAACCACATTTGTTTTTCAAGTGCTTGTTATCTTTGCTCCTTTTTAAGGAATTACAAGATAGTGCGACATTTGAGAGTGTCCATTTGGAACTACAAGATGATGAATGTGTGGTGATCGTCTACTTCTACACGACGACATCATCTCTTTCCCAAGGTGATTTAGATTTTGATCCGAGGTCGGATCTTTCCCAAGGTCGGACATCAATACCATTGTTACACCCACAGCCCCTACTACTACCTATACTGGACCAATTACTAGAGCTCACGCACGCCAATTAAATTATCAGGTACTTTCGTTTCTTGGTAATGATTCTAATTTTCATGAGAATATGATGCTGCCTAAATTCGATACATTTGTTTTGCTTACAAATGAAGGGCCTGGCATGGATAAGAGTGATGAACATTGGAGCAAGAACAAGCATGGAGTTGATGGCATGCGCAAGGGGAACAAGAACGGAGTTACAAGTGATGATTTCAGGACATTGAAGCCACCATAATGAGTGCATGAAGCCTTGGACGAAATATACAATATGCCACTTCATAAACTTCGTCCAGAGGCTATTCTAGGTGCTGCGTCACCTTATTATTGGGCCAGGCCCATGTAATTTCGAAATACATAAGTATAGGCTGTTTTTAGAGTTTGTATGTGTGGGGAAACAAGAGATAGGGTTGGTTTCGGACCCCTTCCCCAAGGGCCACAAAATTCCCCCCTCTTCCTCCATATATATAGATCTTAGGGCACCGTTTAGACTTTGGGTTTTGTTTATATTAAAAGTTCGCCATAGTTGCAACTTCGCGTACTTCGTTTGTGTTCAACGACCAGAACAAGGCGTCACAGAACCCCACCTTGATCAATAAAGCTTTCCTCTTATATTCGTAATATCTAGATTGCAATCTTAGTTTCTTGCTTGCTCTTTGTTTGCCTGCAGGAAACAGACCTTCGTGGTCAGGTTGATCGTGCTCCAGCGTGGTCAATAACCTCTCGGAGTTGGTTTAGCGATTGCTAAGGCGCGACGTCCTCGCACGTTCGTAGTCGGATCATCAAAGTCGATTTCCTCCAAAACGATAGCCACCATCTCATCGAAAGACGGGACACCTTTGCCTCTATCAAGTGCTATCAGTTTTCAGGTTGCTCGGTGAGAATTTCTAGTTTTTCCTAGATTAGATTTATTTTCTTACCTATTATCCAAGAAAAAGCCACAAAAAAGTTAGATCTATTCATCCTTTGTCCAAGCCAGTCTGAGCCTTTGCAAGTTTCTTTTCATTGCTTGCATAGTTGAATTAACGGTTGCATCGTCGTGTCGAGTTGCTGGTCTTAGTGTCTAGTTCGTTTAGAGTTTCGAGTTCTGTTCACATTAGTCACGCCGCCGCTGCATCGTTATCCCTTCCGCTGTCCACCACCCATTCATCAATTTCCACCACGTGCTACCCATCGTTCATTGTCTAAATCATAGTTGAGGTCGTTCACATCTTCCCTAGATCCAATCTGCATCTTATCTTGTTTGTTTTGGAAAGAGGGAGAGAAAAAAAAAAAAAAAAAAAGTTAGAGGAAAAAAGAGAGAAAGAAAAAGGAAAAAAGTGTGAGGAAAAAAAAGATAAAAAGAGAAAAAAATTGCAAAAAACTGAAAAAAAGAGAAATTTTTTTTCAGAGTGTGCTCCTCCCTTGTTTACGTGCAGCGCCGTGATTTTGTTAGTGTTCTAGGCTCGCGTCTCTAGTACGGTCTAGCCTAGGACCAGCACAGTACCGTTGTTGAGCATTTATTCAACATTGCATCTCTGAATTGATTATCGCTAATCTTTTGCTACCATATATAGCCAACCCAGCTCCACATATTTCTACACTGTGTATACGTACATTCCCCTGGCAATCGCTTTACACAATCTTCAGAGTTATTTGACACCGTTGGTTGCCTGTCACCACGTGCTGCTTGGTAAGAACTTGTAAGATATTGATATTTGCTTTACTGTGAGAGCTTTACCACCACACCCTAGTAGTTCATAGGAACATTATTCTTGAATTTTGTTTCTTGTTTCTACTAATCATAACAGGTTCCGAAGATAGAAGTTCTTGGACGACGGACACATCTTCACCATCACGAGAGTTGGGACAACACACACAAGCACATGGTCAGGTTATCTTTTTACCGTCATTTGAGGGTAGATTTAATCCTACTACTTATCTAGCTTGGGAGCTTGAAGTAGAATAAGTTTTTAGTCACCATGACTTTTCTGAACTTGAACGAGTGCGAGCAGCCACTAGAGCATTTACTGGTTTTGCTTCTGTTTGGTGGAGTGTACATTGTAAGAAAAACATTGATAACCAACCCACAACTTGGAAAGTTTTGAAAGCTGTAATGAGACAACAATTTTTCCCTCCTTACTATCGTCGTGAATTGGTTCACAAATTTGAACAATTTAAACAAGGCAACAACACTGTTCATGCTTACTACCAAGAGTTCAAATCTTATATGCATCATTGTGACATAGAAGAATCTGAGAATGATACAATGAATAGATTTTTTGGTGGTTTGAACCATGATATTCAGGCAAGATTTTAGTATATTCCTCGTTGCATTACTAGTATGTATGTCTGTGCTTGTACCTTTGAGAGACAGATATAGGAGGATGCATTAGGTGACTACAACAACTACTATTCCAGTTCATGCTCACCACCGCCGGTTGGTTCCTCCATCATTGCACCTCGGATTATGAGCGCAGCATCATCTCAAGGGTATGGTACATTGTCAACGTCCGTACCTACATCAGCTACATCTTTGCGACAAGGTACCAGTAAAGGTATTGATGATATAACTTCACATGAGCATGATGCATGCCTAGTTAACTTGAATGCGTCATGTATTGAGTTACCTGTTGATTTGAGCACACCACCTATTTTAGAGAATCTTGTTACTGTCATGAATGCGTCATGTGATCAAACAATTGAAATATCAACAATTTTGAGTGCACCCATTGAATTAAATGTTGATGCAAAAGAACCAATGTTTAATCATTTTGATATGACCTCCAATCGTGGTGATGATTCTGTGTCCAATGACTTATTGCATGTTTGCTTATTTAACCATGTTGTAGCATGTAAATTTGATGCAAGTAAGGTTTATTCACCAAAGTTGGGATGGTTTAATGATGAACATTGCCAATCTTTTGAAATGAATAAGAGCTTCACTTATATGTGCAAACTGAGTTGCAGTATTTTCATGCCTTCTACTTCTTGTTATAATTTTTGGGCTTTAGATTTTATGAACTATGAAAGTTACTCATGTATACATGTGTCATATGTGCAAAAATCAAGGGAAGTTAAAATGGATAACATATACATATACAATATGTACACCTTGTCTCTTTTGTTAGCCACATTTCAGATTAAGCAACGCCGAGGACGGCTTTGTTTTCAAAAAGGGGAGGATGATGAGGACATGACTACCTTGGATACGATCAAAAATATTGCATACATGCATATTTGTCAGGTGATTTCTAATGCAAACTATTCAATAATCTATTTATGTTATCCAGAACAAAAATACTTCACACACTTTTGTGTTTTGTCTAATTGCAGGTATATGGGACATTTATACAATCCACATATGAAGATAAGGGAAAAGGAGAAGTTTAGGTTCTGTTCAGAAAGTCCTCTCATGTCAGTTTTGGGCCAAGAGAAGATAGAGTCCAAGTCTCTCACGTTTTGGATTCAGATTTGGACTGCACAGACATACCTGACTCAAAAGCCAACAACTTTTTCATACGGATTCCGAATTCGGTGATTCTTTTTTTGGTTAGAAACTAGATTTCATGATCTTTCCAACCCAATTGGATTCACCTTCAAATTCGTCCGGAGCGTTGATTTATGGAGGAAACAATCTGACGCTGCAGCAGAATCCGAGTCAAACTACAAGCCCAAAGGTGTTGCATCACCTCCACTTGGGCCCATGAGCCTTGTACGACCTAGGGTTAGTTTTAGGCTGCCTTGGGACGTCCTCCCACCTCCTTGGCCGCCACCCCTTGCTCCTTTATAAGTAGATCCATCTAGTAGCTTTTCCCACGAAGTTCCAATGGCTAACTTTTAACTAAACAAATTCCAAAGAAAAGCTACTAGATGGATCTACTTATACAGGAGTAAGGGGTGGCGTCCAAGGAGGTGGGAGGATGTCCCAAGGCAGCCTAAAACTAACCCTAGGTCGTACAAGGCTCATGGGCCCAAGTGGAGGTGATGCGACACCTTTGGGCTTGTAGTTTGACTCGGATTCTGCTGCAACGTCAGATTGTTTCGTCCATAATTCAACGCTCCGGACGAATTTGAAGGTGAATCCAATTGGGTTGGAAAGATCACGAAATCTAGTTTCTAACAAAAAAAGAATCACCGAATTCGGAGTTCGTATGAAAAAGTTGTTGGCTTTTGAGTCAGGTATGTCTGTGCAGTCCGAATCTGAATCCAGAACGTGAGAGACTTGGACTCTATCTTCTCTTGGCCCAAAACTGACATGAGATGACTTTTTGAACAGAACCTAAACTTCTCCTTTTCCCTTATCTTCATATGTGGATTGTAGAAATGTCCCATACACCTGCAATTAGACAAAACACAAAAGTGTGTGAAGTATTTTTGTTCTGGATAACATAAATAGATTATTGAATAGTTTGCATTAGAAATCAACTGACAAATATGCATGTATGCAATATTTTTGATCGTATCCAAGGTAGTCATGTCCTCATCAATGATGCGGAGCATCCTATGGACATCACCATGTCAAGAGTCCATTTGGAAAGTGACACGTGCGACATCTACTTCACATACATAAAGGTGAATCATCTCCTTTACACGTGTTCACTTGACTCCTTCGAGGATCGTATACTACTTGACATTCCTTCCGTGTGCATTCATAGGTATTTTTGGAGCTTCACACATAGCAAGGACGAGTTCAGGCCGAAGGGTACAACTACACCATCTAGGAGGGAAGCCCGGAAGCGCCAAGAAGAAGGAAGTAGCTCTAGGCGACCCCGTGCCCACAGGCCTCCCAAGCTGGGGGTCCTGAAGACCCCATGCGCATGGGCGTGTGCCGTGTCCATGGGACCCCCGTGTCCACGGGCCTCATGGACCCCGTGCGCATGGGCTCCACTTACCCCGTGCACATGGGGCTCCCTGTGTGTTGGTGCGGGCTTTGCCCATGTAATGTCCATTTTGCCCCTGCTTACCCCTTCATCCCCTAGGACTATATATACCCCTTCACCTCCTCCATTTTAGAGTTAGCTAAGAATAGATCTAGACAATAGAGCTTAGCTCATGTATCTCCCCTTGTGGGATTCCTCTTGAGAGAGAGACACTCCATTAGAGTTCAAGGCTTCCATTGGAAAAGATCCCTAGTGGATAAAGACCCCCTTGAGGGAAGGATCTACCAGATCACCAAGACCTCATCTCCTTTGGATTTGATATGAACTCTACCTTATATCTTTCCTTTTGTTGTCATGTACCTTGTGGATCTTCTGTGTTTGATTGTCTAGTGGATGTGTGATTTGGACTTGTTCTTAAGTGTCCCTCCTCTTTTCCCCCTTGTGCTCTTCTTGTTCTTGGGGATTCCCCCTCCAATTCATGAAAGATCTCCAACTAGGGTTCCACCCTACAAAAGGAGAGTTGTTGGTGATGATGATGACGATGATTTCCCCCTCTGGGAGGGAAGTTCCCCCGGTGGAATCGCTCCGCCGGAGGGCAAAAGTGATCTTCCCCAAGTTCTGCCTCGAGAAGGCGGCGCTTCGTCCCGAAAGTTCCCAACTAATTTTTTCTAGGTCAAAATGACTTATATACCAGAAGAGGGGCACCGGAGATGGGCCGAGGAGGGCACAATCCACCAAGGCACGCCTATAATCCATAAAAATTCCCCGTGAAGTTTTAGCTCATTTGAAGATGTGCAGAATAGGTGGCCTGATGTAGCTTTTCCAGGTCCAGAATTCTAGCTGTCGTATTCTCCATCTTTGTGTGAGTCTTGCATATTATGAGAGAAAAGGCATTAGAATTACTCCAGAAGGCATTATTACACATAAAAACAATATAAATAACAGTAGGAAAACATGATGCAAAATAGACCTATCACTCCTCAGTGCGAGCAACGAGAAGCACACCAGCTCCTGCACCTTGTAGGGAGAAGGCACCATCAAAGTACATGATCCATTCTTGGGGCACTTCCTTGCTGGGGATAACTGTCTCCAGCACTTCATTGTTAGGGGTAGGCGTTCAGTCTGCAATGAACTCTACTAGTGCTCTGCTTTGAATAGTTGACGTGCACTCAAATCTTAGACCAAAGCTGGACAACTCCAAAGCCCATTCCACTATTCTTCCAGTGGCCTCAGGGTTCCTCACTATGCATTCCAAGGGGAAGCGGGTGACAACTGTGATCTCGTGGGCTTGGAAGTAGTGGCGTAGTTTCCTTGAGGCCATGATGAGGCGAAAAAACAACTTTTGCCCGCCAGAGTACCTCGACCGAGCCCCCTACAGTAGGGATCTGATGAAGTACACTGGCCGCTGCACCACCATCTTCCTTGTCGTGACCTTGGAACTGTCTCCATTGCCCTACCCTTGCTTGTCTAGATCTGCATATGACCTTGCTGGGATGGGTTTTGTTTCCTCTCCAGAGGGGCCGGTGGTTGCGGCTGCTACTTCATCTACTTCCCGCTGCGCCACCAGTGTTGCACTAACCACATGATTGGTTGCTGCTAAGTATAGCAGCAACGGATCTTATGGTTTGGGAGCGACTAGGGTGGGCACAGAGGAAAGATAGGTCTTCAAATCTTGCAACGCAGCGTCTACCTCTGGGGTCCACTCTGTGGGCCCTTCCTTCCTCAAGATTTTAAAGAACGGCAGGGCGCACACGATAGACTTGGAGATGAACCTGCTTAGCACGGCAACGCATCCAGTCAAAGACCTCATGTCTATAATTGTCTTGGGTTCTTGAATCTACTCGATAGCCTTGATCTTGTCAAGCTTTTACTCTATCCCCCGATGGGACAAAAAGAAGCTGAGTAGCTTGCCGGAAGGAATGCCAAACACAGACTTCTTTGGGTTCAGCTTCAAGTTGATCCTGCGCAGATTTGGAAAGGTCTCTTCCAAGTCCTCAATGAGAGTCAATATGTCCTTGGTTTTGACCACTATATCATCCATGTAGGCTTCGATATTTCTGTGTAGATAGGACTCAAAGCCAATTTGTACTATTCTCACAAAGGTGGAACCAGCGCTCTTCAACCCAAAGGGCATCCGTACAAAACAGTATGTGCCGCATGGGGTTATGAACACAGTCTTCTCTTCATCCTCCTTGGACATGAAAATATGGTGGTATCCGGAGTAGGCATCCAGGAAGGAAAGCAGATCACGTTGGATGCACGACAAGGGGAATGGGTCCTTTGGGCATGCTTTATTTAGATCCGTGAAATCTATGCAAAGCCTCCACTTCCCATTCGCCTTGCGCACCACCACTGGATTTGCCAACCACGTTGGATGCAATACTCCTCTGACCAAACCAGCTACCTCAAGTTTCTTGATCTCTTCGGCAATAAACTGCTTCCACTCCAAAGCTTGCTTCCGGACCTTCTGCTTGACAGGACGGGCATGTAGGCAGACCGCAAGGTGGTGCTCAATTACCTCCTAGGGAACACCGGGGATGTCAGATGGTTGCCAGGCAAACACATCGACATCCGCCCACTGGAAGGTAACAAGCACGCTTTCCTATTTGTCATTGAGGGTGGCACTGATAGTAAAAGTATCATCGGTGCCAACCAGCCCTACAGGGTGCTTCTTCACAACGGGTGCAACAACTTTGGATCTCTTGCTATTGTAACTCTCCGGCAAGTCATCAACAGGCGCAGCGCACTCCGAAGAGGTGCGCTCCCCGGATTCCTTACTGGCATCCTTGCTAACTCCCTTGCTTGCCGTGGTGGGAGCAGTAGCTTCTGCGGACTGTGCAGCGAGTGCTTCCCGGTACATATTATCCATGCATATGATTGCGTCCTTCTTTTTCGATGGAATGGAAATGACGCCTGTTGGCCCTGACATCTTCGGATTGTTGTAGGCATAGTGGGATGCCCGCCATGAATTTTGCCAAGGCTGGTCGACCAAGGATTCCGTTGTACGGCAGGGGAAGGTCAACCACATCAGACATTGTCGGTGCAACAGACCCTGGGTCCGTTGCCCAGACTATGCAGAGGAATAAGAACAAGATTGAGGCACAACTTAAGTCAAAGATTGGGGGACCAAGAGATTTGAGGAGCCAACATACAGTTCAAAGAGTCCAAGATCAAGCCAGAGAGCAATATATCGGCAAGAGAAGGGCCTCCCTTGTTGGGCAGGCAAGCCCGGCAAGGGGCGAGGCCACCACCAGAAGCAGGCGACCAAGGCACCCCGACAAGGTCTGCTGGGGCTCGCGGGTGCAGAATCACCCCACCAACCAATCCAACACAACCCGTGTCGTCAATCAGTGCGGTGTCAAGCCACAAGATGTTTAAGTGGCAGCCATTTTCTATAGAAGAAACCCACAAGTGACACTCGTCTTGCGACGTGTCAAGAGAACAGGCGCAGAGCTGGAAAGATAGCCCGGCAAGCCTTGCAAGGCAACCAGTGATGTGACACTAAGCGGTCCATTTAATGCACCCTGTCAGCCTGCAGAGTTTGGTATGATAGCACTATTTGCTATCATATTAGTGGATAATGACTACTTTGTCATTGTGGAGACCCCTTAATCTATAAAAGGAGGCCCATGGCACCCGTAGGAGGGGTTAGAAGGTTGGAAAATTAATGAACCCACATGACCATACGTGCGTAGTCACAGCGGTCTCACGGCCACCCCTACCGGGCAAAGTGTACTGCACTCTAACATCTCCATTCCACCATCATTCCACCAAAGTAGGAGTACGGTTTTATGCCTCACAGCGGCCCGAACATGGGTAAATTGCTTGTGTGCTCTCTGTCGTTGATGAGGACATGACTACCTTGGATACGACCAAAAATATTGCATAGATGCATATTTGTCAGGTGATTTCTAGTGCAAACTATTCAATCATCTATTTATGCTATCCAGAACAAAAATACTTCACACACTTTTGTGTTTTGTCTAATTGCAGGTGTATGGGACATTTGTACAATCCACATATGAAGATACGGGAAAAGGAGAAGTTTAGGTTATGTTCAAAAAGTCCTCTCACGTCATTTTTGGGCCAAGAGAAGATAGAGTCCAAGTCTCTCACGTTCTGGATTCAGATTCGGACTGCACAGACATACCTGACTTAAAACGTCAACAACTTTTTCATACGGACTCCGAATTGGGTGATTCTTTTTTTGGAAAGTAGATTTCATGCTCTTTCCAACCCAATTGGAATCACCTTCAAATTCGTCCGGAGCATTAAGATATCGATGAAACAATCTGACGCTGCAGCAGAATCCGAGTCAAACAACAAGTCCAAAGGTGTTGCACCACCTCCACTTGGGCCCATGAGCCTTGTATGACCTAGGGTTAGTTTTAGGCTGCCTTGGGATGTCCTTCCACCTCCTTGGCCGCCAGCCCTTGCACCTATATAAGTAGATCCATCTAGTAGCTTTTTCCTTGGGTTTTGTTTAGATTAAAAGTTCGTCGTAGGTGCAACTTCGCGTACTTTGTTTGTGTCCAATGACCAGACCAAGACGTCACAGAACCCCACCTTGATCAATGAAGCATTCATCTTATATTCGCAATATCCAGATTGCAATCTCAGTTTCTTGCTTGTTCTTCGTTTTCTCGCAGGAAACAGGCCCTCATGGTCAGGTTGATCGTGCTTCGGCATGGTCAATAACCCCTCGGAGTTGGTTTAGCGATTGCTAAGGCACTACGTCCTCGCATGTTCGTAGTCAAATCGTCAAAGTCGACTTCCTCTAAAACGATAGCCACCATCTCATCAAAAGACGGGACACCTTTGCCTCTATCAGTCGTGCTGCCATGCGCTGGTCTGCTCTTTGTGCAACGCGACGTCCCCCTTCCAAACCAGCAAGGGGCCTCCTGGTCCCATAGGTGGCTGTGGATATTCAGCGATATCTTTGGCGCGCCAGGTAGGGGGCTCGCTTGCGCGAACCTAAAAGCGTGCGCAGCACATCATCTTCATCACCATCTTCGTCTTCGACGACGCCATCGACCATGGCGCCTAAGAAGAAGAAGTCCAGCCCTTCGGCCCATCCGTCCACCTCGAAGTCTCCGCCGCCCGTGGCCTCTAGTGCCTCGGAGGATGCGAGGGCGAGCGAGGATGTGAACGCTGCTGGGGGCGTGATTGGAGGTGGTGGCGCCATCGCCGCTCCCCCCGCGGCCAACATGGGGGCTGGAGATGTCGGAGGAGAACAACATTGGCAACGCCTTGGCGCTCACGCTCCACAAGGTGTGGGCGAGGGGGTCACTCCATCTGCACCCCCTCCTCCCACTAACGGGCACAGCCGCAGCAACAACGATCAGTCCGGGGTGAGCCATCGCCATCCGGCTGCCCCCACCGCGGGAGCGACCGCGACCCATGCGCCTCCTCCCGGACAAGCTGACCGGACCGCTGCGCCCGATGGAGCCACTGAACCTCAAGCACCACCGTGGCGCGACCCCGCTGCCCAGATGGTCGTCCCACAACTGCATGGGCGCGGCACCACAGCCGTCGCCGCTGGCTCCGTCATGAGCCAAGCGATGGTGCGGTCGACGTCATCAACATCTATGCCAAGCACAGCCACAGAGGCTATGGCGCGAGCTCAGTTGCTACTAATATCATACTTTCAGCAAAAGCATACTTAGATTGGATATCACAAAGTTCTCTACTAATATCATCAGGTTGTTTTGTTATAGCATCAAGCACAACGGAGTGTTCCTTAAGTTCTTCGGCAAAATACTTATTATGCCCAAATTGTGTAGTCATATATTCCTTAGTACTTTTCTCAATCTCAAGCAAGATCTTCGGGTAAGGAACATCATAATATTTTCTTTGAGGCATCATGAATACACAATCAAAAACACACACATGAAAAATGGATCCGGCAAGAAAATGACGAACGGAAAAAGAGGGGCGAATAAAACGGCACATTTTCGTGAAGTGGTGTAGAGGAAACGAGAGGCAAATGGCAAATAATATAAATTGCGAGGAGATGATATTTGTTATTAGGAACCTGGTATATGTTGAAGATCCTCCCCGGCAACGGCGCCAGAAATTCCTTTTGATGTCACTTGAAGCTACGTTGGTATTTCCCCAAAGAGGAAGGAATGATGCAGCACAACGGCGGTAGGTATTTCCCTCAGATATGAAACCAAGGTTATCGAACCAGTAGGAGAACCAAGCAACACAACGTAAACATCACCTGCACACAAATAACAGATACTCGCAACCCGACGTGTAAAAGGGGTTGTCAATCCCTTTCGGGTAACGGCGCCAGAAATTGCCAAACGGACATGAGATAGTTGTAAAGATTGATAGATCGAACGCCAAATAAAATAAATTGCAGCAAAGTATTTTTGGGTTTTTGGTTTAGTAGATCTGAAAATAAACGCAATGGAAAAGTAGACCGCAAAGGCAAATAATGTGAGAAAGAGACCCGGGGGCCATAGGTTTGACTAGTGGCTTCTCTCGAGAAAAATAGCAAACGGTGGGTCAAAAATTACTGTTGGGCAATTGATAGAACTTCAAATACTCATGACGATATCCAGGAAATGATCATTACATCGGCATCACGTGCAAGATTAGTAGACCGACTCCTGCCTGCATCTACTACTATTACTCCACACATCGACCACTATCCAGCATGCATCTAGTGTATTAAGTCCATGGAGAAACAGAGTAATTCAATAAGAACGTTGACATGATGTAGACAAGATCTATCTATGTAGAGATAGACCCCATCGTTTTATCCTTAGTAGCAACGATACATACGTGTCGGTTCCGCTTCTCACACTGGGATCAAGCATCGTAAGATCGAACCCACTACAAAGCACCTCTTCCCATGGCAAGATAAATAGATCAAGTTGGCCAAACAAAACCGAAATATCGGAGAAAAATAAGAGGCTACAAGCAATCATGCATAAAAGAGATCAAAGAAACTCAAATACTTTCATGGATATAAAAAGAGATAAATCTGATCATAAACTCAAAGTTCATCGGATCCCAACAAACACACCGCAAAAGAGTTACATCATATGGATCTCCAAGAGACCATTGCATTGAGAATCAAGAGAGAGAGAGATAGAGAGAGAGAGGAAGCCATCTAGCTACTAACTACGGACCTGAAGGTCTACAAAGAACTACTCACGCATCATCGGAGAGGCACCAATGGAGGTGGTGAACCCCATCCGAGATGGTGTCTAGATTGGATCTGGTGGTTTTGGACTATGCAGCGGCTGGATCAATATTTCGTCGACTCCCTTAGGGTTTTGGGAATATTGGGGTACTCATAGAGCAAAGAGGTGGTCTGGGGGGCACCTGAGGCGGGCACAACCCACCAGGGCGTGCTTGGGCCTCCTGGCGCACCCTGGTGGGTTGTGCTCCTCTCGAGGCACCCCCAGGCGCAGCCAGGGCCCATTACGTTCCTTCTGGTCCAAAAAAATCTCCGTAAACTTTCGTGGCATTTGGACTCTGTTTGATATTGATTTTCTGCAATGTAAAAAACATGGAAAAACAGCAACTGGCACTTGGCACTATGTCAATATGTTAGTAGCAAAAAACGATATAAAATGATTATAAAACATCCAAGATTGATAATATAACATCATGGAACAATCAAAAATTATAGATATGTTGGAGACGTATCACGGGGCCGTGTTGAATCTGATTTCCCCAGCAGTCATCAACCAGCTTTAGATAGGAGAAGAAGAGCTAGAGGTTACCGACATGTTTCAAGGAGTTAACCCTGGCAGGAGCCACCCTAAAGGGAAGATTATGTTGCCAACGACTTTTGGGGGAGAACTGAACTACCGGACAGATAAAGTTGTGTTTGATGTGGTTGATCTCCCACTGCTGTACAATGGGATTCTTGGATGCCCGGCCCTGGCCAAGTTCATTGCAGCATCCCACTATGCTTATAACACTCTGAAGATGCCTGGGCCACTGGGAGTCATCACTATCCCATTGGATGAGAAGGATGCAATTATCTACATGGACAAGATGTACCGGGATGCAGTCGCATCAGAGGCTACGGCAGCAACAGCTCCTGCCAATGAAAGCAAAGGAAAGAAAAGGGATTGTAGGAGCTCTGGCAAGGAGTCTTGGAAGTGTGCCCCCTTCGAGTGCACGGCACCCGTTGATGACAAGACGGAGTGTTCCAACAGCAAGAGATCCATGGTTGTTGCACCCCAAGTGAAGAATGTCCCGGCAGGGCTGGCTGGCGTTGAGGGTACTTTCACTATCAGCACCACCCTTGATGACAAATAGGAAAGCCCGCTAGTTGCCTTCCTGCGGGCGAATATCGATGTGTTTGCCTGGCAACCATGTGATATCCCCGGTGTTCCCAGGAAAGTAATCAAGCGCCACCTTGCTGTTAGCCCACACGCCCGACCTGTCAAGCAGAAAGTCCGGAAGCAGGCCTTGGAAAGGCAGCGGTTTATTGTTGAGGAAATCAAGAAATTGGAGGCAGCTGGTTTGGTTGGAGGAGTACTGCATCCTACATGGCTAGCACATCCAGTGGTAGCCTGGAGGACAAATGGGAAATGGAGGCTTTGCATTGATTTCACATATCTCAACAAGGCTTGCCCGAAGGACCCATTTCCCTTGCCGCATATCGACCAGATTGTGGATTCCACTTCAGGGTGTGGTTTGCTCTCCTTTCTGGACGCGTATTCCGGATATCAGCCGATCTTTGTGTCCAAAGAAGATGAAGAGAACACATCGTTCATCACTCCATGTGGTACGTACTGGTTTATCCGCATGCTATTCGGACTAAAGAGTGCAGATCCACTTTTGCAAGGGCAGTTCAGATTGGTTTTGGGCCACAGCTACACAGAAACATAGAAGCCTATATGGATGATATCATGGTCAAAACCAAGGATAAGACCACTCTTATCCAGGATTTGGAGGAGACATTTGCTAATATGCGAAAGATCAATTTGAAGCTTAATCCGGAGAAGTGTGTGTTTGGTGTCCCCTCCGGCAAGCTGCTTGGTTTGTTCGTGTCCCATCAGGGGATCGAAGCTAACCCTGACAAGATCAAAGCCATCACGCAGATCCGAGCACCAAGGATAGTTAAGGATGTGAGGCGCTTGACGGGATGCATCGCCGCACGGAGTAGGTTCATTTCCAAGTCTGTCGACCGTGCCCTGCCGTTCTTTAAAATTTTGAAGAAGGCATGGCCTATGAACTGGACCCGGGAAGCAGATGCAGCTCTGCATGAGTTGAAGGCCTACCTATCGTCTGTGCCTACCTTGGTTGCACACAAACCCCAATAGCCATTGTTGCTATACTTGGTGGCAACCAACCAAGTGGTCAGTGCGGCCTTGGTAGCACAAAGAGAAGTATATGAGACAGAAAGTGGGTAGATAATGGCAGAGTTAGAAAAGATCAAGACAGCAGTGAGCACGACAACAAGAGCAACCCCAAGGATGCGGCAAGGAAGAAACTGGTGCAGCGCCCAGTGTACTTCCTTAGCTCCTTGTTGCAGGGGGCTAGATCGAGGTACTTTGGCATGCAAAAGTTGATCTTTGGTCTCATTATGGCCTCAAGGAAACTGTGCCACTACTGCTACCTCTTGAGCATGCGTTGGTTTTACCTTGAAGAGGAAAGGGTGATGCAGCAAAGTAGCGTAAGTATTTCCCTCAATTTTTGAGAACAACGGTATCAATCCAGTAGGAGACAACGCACAAGTCACCTAGTACTTGCACAAACAATCAAGAACTTTGCAACCAACGGGATAATGGGGTTGTCAATCCCTTCACGATCACTCGCAAAAGTGAGATCTGATAAAGATAGTAAAGTATATATTTTTGGTTTTTTGTTGTATATATTGGAAAGTAAAGATTGCAAAATAGTAAACAAGATGCGATGTAAATAAAAGAGATGCAATCTAATAAGAAAGAGACCCAGGGGCCATAGGTTTCACTAGTGGCTTCTCTCAAGATAGCATGTATTATGGTGGGTGAACAAATTACTGCTGAGCAATTGATAAAAAAGTGCATAGTTATGAGAATATCTAGGCAATGATCATGAATATAGGCATCACGTCCGTGTCAAGTAGATAAAAATGATTCTGCATCTACTACTATTACTCCACATGTCGGTGTCAAAACCGGCGGATCTCGGGTAGGGGGCCCCGAACTGTGCGTCTAGGATCGATGGTAACAGGAGGCAGGGGACACGATGTTTTACCCAGGTTCGGGCCCTCTTGATGGAGGTAAAACCCTACATCCTGCTTGGTTAATATTGAGGATATGGGTAGTACAAGAGTTGATCTACCATGAGATCGTAGAGGCTAAACCCTAGAAGCTATCATATGGTATGATTGTATGTATCACATCTATCGACTAGCCTGGCCTCGGTTTATATAATGCACCAGAGGCCTAGGATAACAAGAGTCCTAGCCGAATACGCCGGTGGGGAGGAGTCCTTGTCTTGATCGCCAAGTCTTGTGGAATCTTCCTTGTATGCGGCAGCTGTCTGAACTGGCCCATGAGTATACGGCCATGGGGGTCCTCGGCCCAATCTAACAGATCGGGAGATGACGTGGTGAGTACCCCCTAGTCCAGGACACCGTCAGTAGCCCCTTGAACCGGTCTTCAAGTTAGGGACGCTCCTCGATTCTTCCGAATAATTCTTCATCTTCGTTCGTCGGTCTTGAAAACTGGTTCAACAAATCTTCTCATCTTCGATCTTGAGGATCGCCGAAATGCATTCGACGAGTTTACACATCGGGTATCTGAGGAGCCCCTTTAAGTTTCCTGCCTTTATCAATGCCTTGTTATTTTTATGCCACACCTCAGGTTTGAAGTTGTTCCCGGGCGGCAGCGTCCTCTTGCATCCGAGATCCAACGCCGGACTGCATTCGAGGTATCTTTTGCAGCCGTGCACCAATGCCGGACCGCTTCTGAGATGTAACGCCGGAATGTATCTGAGCTCCAATGTCGGACTGTATCCGAGCTCCAACGCCGGACTGTATCCGAGGTGTCGTAAATCACCTTGGTTCAAAGAAGTTTGAAGGAGTTTAGCCAAGCTTAATGCCGGAAATGCCCTCTATGGAGCCAGCCACTAGCGCCCGAGCTTTATGCCGGACTGCTTCCGAGGTGGTGCACCACCTCGAATGTGGGCCGATTTTTGTCAATATTCTTGATTGGTGCAATTTATTCTCTGCCGGGATATATAGCCAGTAGCCCCAAGGTGGTATCAGTCTAAAACCCGAGATGCACATGAAGGACGACATAAGGCCGCTGATCCCAGTAGCCGCTGAGACTCAGGTTGATTTGCAAAATCGGTCTGAGGATCAAGTCCTAGCTCGGCAGAATACTTCGGGACACAAAAGGCGGCGTGCTCAGTCCTCAAGACTCGGGTTGGGTGCGGCCGACCAACCTGAGGATCAAAATCTCCTCGGAAACTGTATTACACTTCAAATTTTCTGCATTGGACAGGCAATGCAGTAGCCCACGAGACACTGGTCGGGTGGCAACACCAGATCAGGGGATCGATGTGCCCCTTTAATATTTGTAATAATAAGCCCGAAGCCCATTAGCCCCCGAGCCTTAATGCGGGCACGGGTGGCCGAATTAAGGATCGATATCCATAGTAAAATCAAAAATTGTGTGTAATGACTCTATGTATCCAAGTACTTTACGTCATTAATGCCCGGATCCGCATTGTTCAAAACTTTTTTGACCGACCATCGGCTTCCACCTCCTCGGCTAGTAGCCGAGGAATGTTTGTCCTACTTTATAAAGCCTTTATGATGGCAAAGATTTCCGGCAAACAAGGCAATCTGGACATACGGTTTTATAAACAAAGGTACGCAGAGAGATATGTTATATTACTGTTTAACAGAAGAAATGTCTTCCAAAGAAAATAGTCCCGCTATGGGTTCCTTTCTTTGGGTTGTCATGCTAAGCATGATCATGAAACCTCAGCTCGAATGTAAGAGCAAAATATCGAGGATTTAGTTTGGGAGGCCAGTTAATATCCCCCGGTAGTGTTCGGCGACAGTCGAGGTCAAGCCGTAAACACTTCGGCCATTGTTATGAATGGCCCGTCATTTAACACCGCCATCGGATCGCTGACCAGTTTACGCTTATTGTGACAGTCAGTTTTCGGCTTTCTCCACTGAGGTGCTTTAACCATGTGAGCTGGAAGCACAATCGCAGTGGTTCTCCCTTTGCACACCTAGCCGAACAAAGCAGAACGTAGGAGGCAAGCGCAGGAGCCGGGCAACCCAACTATTGACCGAAGACACAATTCGAAACCGATGCATATATAGCAATATCCGAGAATGTTTTTGTCGAATCTCTAAAGGTGTCCAGCGTTGCACTGTGAGACTTGTGTTGAAAACACACAAATAGTTTAAAAGTGCCACAAGCTTGGAAAACCAAAAAACGTCAGTAAAAAATTGACGTCCGAACAAGATCAAGTGTTCGGTGCCAATCCGAAATTGGCCTTAGAAAAAAAAGTGCTTCTGTCGTGCTTTAACATGACACATCCTATCTCAAGACTTCAAGCGGGTCAGCCTACGACTTCAACCTCCTATCCCGAAGGCGAAGTACTTCTCGTTAGGCCAGCTTAGCAAACTAATCTCTAGCGGCTTTGAGAGAGAAATTAGGCTCCCCGACTAGTGACCACACACTCGTGTCGAAAAAAGGAGTGACAAATAATAATAATAATAATAATAATAATAAAACTTTGCAACGACTAAGAATAAGAACACTTATTATAAAACGGCTCAAATAAACTTAAGAGCCCTCAAGTGACTTGAGTAAAAGAATGATTGCATGTACCGAAGTACTTATATCATATCTATGTTCAACCGAACTTTAAACGCGTCTTAACCGACCGTCGGCTTCTCCCTCTTCGGTCAAGGACCGAAAAGTGTTATGTACTCCATCTGTCGAGAATATCGACGGTGTTTCCAATAACCAGGCAATCAGGCCATAAGGCTGTAACAGACAAAGCGCGCTCAGGGAGCTTATGCTATATTACTGCAAAGTGTAAGAAGCATCTTCAAAGAAAATAGTACCCCCACCGATACCTTTCTTCGGTGCTCATTGTTATTATGAGACTTGTGCAATAGATTTTTTGTACTCATGAGTTCTGTTGTGTGCCGACCATCATTGAAAACAATAAGACCGCTAGCTTTCGGCTTCACCCAGTCTGAGGTCCGGCTCGGGTCACCCGATCGTGACAATCGCAGAGGTGCTCCCTTTCCTCCCTAGCCGAACAATCGGGAACGTAGGGGTAAACACAGGAGCAAGGCAACCCAGCTTGCAAATCGCTTAAGTTAACATGGTGCATATTGTGCCGTAATACACGAACAAGGAACGAAGCCGTACAAGTATAACCATATGCAAGAGGGAAAGCTTCATAAAGGAAGCCTCCAAGTAAACGGGGTATTTAAATTTATGTGTCACAGACAAGGTTATGACAAGGAAATTTTTTACAAGCAACTTTTTTCAAAAAAGTATAATGCTTGGTCGAACCGAACACAAGTTAAAAATTTAAAACTTGGAGCATGAAGGCAATTTAGCTGGTTAATGTGTTCGCTATTGACGACGTGGTCCAAGCTTGATCCGGGACAAGGTTCCATCCCCCAAGCCGGTCCCGAGGTGGCGGAGCAAAGAGCTTGGCACGCCGAAGTGGTGACATAGCACGGCCAATGCCGGTCAGCAGAGTGGTACCGAAGTCCCTGGCATGGGGTAATGAAGTGTTGACAAAGCCCCCTGTCCAGCCGAGGTGACGTGGTATGTCAGTACGCCGAGTTGTCGATATTGCCCAACCCGGATCATTTTCCTGTGCACAAAAAATAGTGCAAACCGGAGATAATAGTAATAATAGTAATAAAAATCGTTGCATAATAAATAATTTATGCAAAGTGAGTAATAAAAGAAATATGGCCTGGCGCCGAAGTCAATGTCGATGCAGGGCGTCGGCGTGATGCGGTAAAGGCGCAGCAAAACCTGAATTCACAGGTCGGTCCAAGTTCCGGATGCGGCGTTCGCCGGACTATGTACGGAAACTGACCAAACCACCATGCGACTGCCATTAATGCGGCCTCCGTTTGATAGACCTGTGTACATATGATGGACAAACCAGAGTAATAATTCCTTGGGAAGAATGAACCCAAACAAGCAAAAAATACTAGGATTAATAGCACCTGGTTTATTTGTTGTAGCGATCCGAAGAAAGGTGATCCCCAAAACTAGGACTCGATCCGAACACTCATTGCCAGATGTGCGATAAAGCGACGGCATGGCGATGCTGGCAAAGGTTGGCTTGCCAAGGCGAAGCCCTCAGTCCAGCTAACGTGACGAAGCTAGTCGGCTAGTGACGCCGAAGTCATCGGAGTATGTTGATGAAGAGATGATGAAGCCCCCGGTCTAGCCGAGGTGTTGGAGCGGCTCGCCGAAGAGATGCCGGAGTCTACCTGTCAGATGATGTGTCGAAACAGGTCGGCGTGTTTGATGATGATTTGAAGAAGAGGCAGCATGGTGATGTCGACGCAGGTCAAGACTTGTGACGCGATCGACGCTGCTTGATGCAGCTACCGCGTGGCGATGTCGGTGTGCCCGCTCCGTGTAGTCCGTGGGGCAGCGACGTTGATGATGATTTATCCTTCGCGATGCTGAACTCTTATTCGTCTTGCCGAGATGATGATCGAAGGAGTTGAGCTCGGCTCAATAAAGCGGCGACGTGTCTAGTGCAGGTCGGTAGCCGTGGAGCAATACTGCAGGACTGGTTTGACACCAGCGTAATGGTGAAGATTACCTCGGAGTAGGCTTAAAATTTTATGGGTACGTGTTTAAAAACAACGCACAATAACATAGAAGAAAATTCCTTAAAAAAGGTTGTCCAATATCACGTTCATAAAGAAACATGAATTCGGGTCAGATCCGTATTCGCGCAGAAAACAGATCTGAAAATTGGTCCACTCATCGGAAGGTTCCCGGAGTTTGAACCGTCGGATCGAGATTAAATTTGGAGGGGTGATAGATATGGGGATTCTGAAGTAGATTAACGGTTGGATCTTTCAAAGGACCTCCGAGCTGGGCTCTGGGGACCACGCCCTAAACTCGTCCAGATTCCCGTCCAGATTTGACAGGGCTCCGATATAACATAGATTGCCAGAGATTCCTCCATCGAAACTCGACGAAATTTTGCATGGTTGTTGTAGATGTAATTCCGCACTGTTTCATCAGAGAAATCGTCAAACCGACGCTCGAGGAGGCGGTGACGGCGAATACAAGTTCACTGTCCATAAAAACAGCACGACCGCCCGAGGGCAATGTTGACATTGAGCCCCGAGCTCCATGGATGATTCCTCCATGATCTTGATAGAGATCGGAGTTGATGTTTGATGAAGGCCCTCGTCTGGACATGGTGATCCGAACACGGCGCGCAGTTCTTGGTCGAACCAAGGTGACCAGTCGAGCTGGTGACGAAGATGCCGAAGTCGCAGTTGATCTCCAGGCGAGCCATCGATCCTTTTGCCGATCACACAGCGGAACTCTCAATGAAAGCACCAATGTCGGTGTCAAAACCGGCGGATCTCGGGTAGGGGGTCCCGAACTGTGCATCTAGGATCAATGGTAATAGGAGGCAGGGGACGCGATGTTTTACCCAGGTTCGGGCCCTCTTGATGGAGGTAAAACCCTACGTCCTGCTTGGTTAATATTGAGGATATGGGTAGTACAAAAGTTGATCTACCACGAGATCGTAGAGGCTAAACCCTAGAAGCTAGCCTATGGTATGATTGTATGTATCTCGTCTATCGACTAGCCTGACCTCGGTTTATATAATGCACCAGAGGCCTAGGATAACAAGAGTCCTAGTCGAATACGTCGGTGGGGAGGAGTCCTTGTCTTGATCGCCAAGTCTTGTGGAATCTTCCTTGTATGCGGCAGCTGTCTGAACTGGCCCATGAGTATACGGCCATGGGGGTCCTCGGCCCAATCTAACAGATCGGCAGATGACGTGGTGAGTACCCCCTAGTCCAGGACACCGTCACCACACATCGACCGCTATCCGGCATGCATCTAGAGTATTAAGTTCATAAGAACGGAGTAACGCATTAAGCAAGATGACAAGATGTAGAGGGATAAACTCAAGCAATATGATATAAACCCCATCTTTTTATCCTCGATGGCAACAGTACAATATGTGCCTTGCTGCCCCTAATGTCACTGGGAAAGGACACCGCAAGATTGAACCCAAAGCTAAGCACTTCTCGCATTGCAAGAAAGATCAATCTAGTAGGCCAAACTAAACCGATAATTCGAAGATACTTGCAAAGATACCAAATCATGCATATAAGAATTCAGAGAAGAACCAAATAATATTCATAGATAATCTAGTTCATAAACCCACAATTCGTCGTATCTCAACAAACACACCGCAAAAGAGTATTACATCGAATAGATCTTCAAGAACATCGAGGAGAACTTTGTACTGAGAATCGAAGAGAGAGAAGAAGCCATCTAGCTAATAACTATGGACCCGAAGATCTGTGGTAAACTACTCATGCTTCATCGGAGAGGATATGGTGTTGATGTAGAAGCCCTCCGTGATCGATTCCCCCTCTGGCAGATCGCCGGAAAAGGCCCCAAGATGGGATCTCACGGGTATAGAAGGTTGTGGCGGTGGAAAAGTGGTTTCGTGGTTCTATGCGATCGATCTAGGGTATTAGAGTATATATAGGCGAAAGAAGTACGTCGGTGGATCTACGTGGGGCCCACGAGGGTGAGTTGCGCGCCTACCCCCCTGGACGCACATTCCTACCTCGTGGCCGCCTCACAGAGTTCCAGACTTCAACTCCAAGTCTTCTGGTTTGCTTTCGGCCCAAGAAAGATCATCGTGAAGGTTTCATTCCGTTTGGATTCCGTTTGGTATTCCTTTTCTGCGAAATTCTAAAATAGGCAAAAAAAACAGAAACTGGCACAGGGCCTCCGGTTAGTAGGTTAGTGCCAAAAATAATATAAAGGAGCATATTAAAGCCCATTAAACATCCAAAACAGATAATATAAAAGCATGGAACAATAAAAAATTATACTCCCTCTGTTCACTTTTATAAGGCTTTGTAGACGTTTCAGACAGTGTGCAAAACAACACAATTTCACTTGTCTGAAACGACTTATAAAACTGAACGGAGGGAGTAGATACGTTGGAGACATATCAAGCATCCCCAAGCTTAATTCTTGCTCGTCCTCGAGTAGGTAAATGATAAAAACAGAATTTTTGATGTGGAATGCTACCTAACATAATTATCAATGTAATTTCTTTATTGTGGCATGAATGTTCAGATTCGAAAGATTCAAAATAAAAGTTTAATATTGAGATAAAAATAATAATACTTCAAGCACACTAATAAAGTAATCATGTCTTCTCAAAATAACATGGCCAAAGAAAGCTATCCCTACAAAATCATATAGTCTGGCTATGCTCTATCTTCATCACACAAAATATTTAAATCATGCACAACCCCGATGACAAGCCAAGCAATTGTTTCATACTTTTGATGTTCTCAAACTTTTTCAATCTTCACGGAATACATGAGCGTCAACCATGGACATAGCACTATAGGTGGAATAGAATGGTGGTTGTGGAGAAGACAAAAAGGAGAAGATAGTCTCACATCAACTAGGCGTATCAACGGGCTATGGAGATGCCCATCAATAGATATCAATGTGAGTGAGTAGGGATTGCCATGCAACAGATGCACTAGAGCTATAAGTGTATGAAAGCTCAAAAAGAAACTAAGTGGGTGTGCATCCAACTTGCTTTCTCATGAAGACCTAGGGCATTTTGAGGAAGCCCATCATTGGAATATACAAGCCAAGTTCTATAATGAAAAATTCCCACTAGTATATGAAAGTGAAAAAATAGGAGACTCTCTATCATAAAGATCATGGTGCTACTTTGAAGCACAAGTGTGGAAAAAGGATAGTAGCATTGCCCCTTCTCTCTTTTTCTCTCATTTTTTGGGCCTTTTCTCTTTTTTTGGCCTCTTTTTTTCTCTTTTTTTTTTATTTTCCGTCTGGAGTATCATCCCGACTTGTGGTGGAATCATAGTCTCCACCATCATTTCCTCACATGGGACAATGCTCTAATAATGATGATCATCACACTTTTATTTACTTACAACTCAAGAGTTACAACTCGATACTTAGAACAAAATATGACTCCATGTGAATGCCTCCGGCGGTATACCGGGATGTGCAATGAATCAAGAGTGAAATGTATGAAAAATTATGAACGGTGGCTTTGCCACAAATATGATGTCAACTAGATGATCATGCAAAGCAATACGACAATGATGGAGCGTGTCATAATAAACGGAATGGTGGAAAGTTGCATGGCAATATATCTCGGAATGGCTATGGAAATGCCATAATAGGTAGGTATGGTGGCTGTTTTGAGGAAGGTAAATTGTGGGTTTATGGTACCAGCGAAATTTGTGTGGTACTAGAGAGGCTAGCAATGGTGGAAAGGTGAGAGTGCGTATAATCCATGGACTCAACATTAGTCATAAAGAACTCACATACTTATTACAAAAATCTATTAATTATCGAAATGAAGTATTACGTGCATGCTCCTGGGGGAATAGATTGGTAGGAAAAGACCATCGCCCATCCCCGACCACCACTCATAAGACAATCAAAAAATAAATCATGCTCCGACTTCATCACATAACAGTTCACCATACGTGCATGCTACGGGAATCACAAACTTTAACACAAGTATCTCCCAAATTCACAACTACTCAACTAGCATGACTCTAATATCACCATCTTCATATCTCAAAACAATCATAAGGAATCAAACTTCTCATAGTATTCAATGCACTTTATATGAAAGTTTTTATTATACCCATCTTGGATGCCCACCATATTAGGACTAATTTTATAGCCTAAGCAAATTACCATGCTGTTCTAAAGGACTCTCAAAATAATATAAGTGAATCATGAGAGATCAATAATTTCTATAAAATAAAACCACCACCGTGCTCTAAAAAGATATAAGTGAAGCACTAGAGCAAAATTATCTAGCTCAAAAGATATAAGTGAAGCACATAGAGTATTCTAATAAATTCCGATTCATGCGTGTCTCTCCCAAAAGGTTTATACAGCAAGGATGATTGTGGTAAACTAAAAAGTAATGACTCAAATTATACAAGACTCTCCAAGCAAAACACATATCATGTGGTGAATAAAAGTATAGCCTCAAGTGAAGTTACCGATAGACGAAGACGAAAGAGGGGATGCCTTCTGGGGTATCCCCAAGCTTAGGCTTTTGGTTGTCCTAGATTTTTACCTTGGGGTACCTTGGGAATCCCCAATTTTAGGCTCTAGCCACTCCTTATTCCAAAATCCATCAAATCTTTACCCAAAAACCTGAAACTTCACAACACAAAACTCAACAGAAAATCTCATGAGCTCCGTTAGTATAAGAAAATAAACCACCACTTGAAGGTACTATAATGAACTCATTATTTATTTATATTGTCTTTAAACCTACTGTATTCCAACTTCTCTATGGTTCATACCCCCCGATACTAGCCATAGATGCATCAAAATAAGCAAACAACACGCAAAAAACAGAATCTGTCAAAAACAGAATAGTCTGTACCAATCTGTAGGTTTCGAATACTTCTGTAACTCCAAAAATTCTGAAAAATTAGGAAGACCAGGAAAATTAGTATATTGATCTATTGCAGTTGGAATTGGTATTTTATCATATCTGGTAAAAAATTGAAAATTATTTTCGTGAGCACATACTTTCTGTTTTTATCAGCAAGATCAAACAACTATCACCCAAGAAGATCCTAATGGCTTTACTGGACGCAAACACTAATTAAAACATAAAGCCACATCTAAATAGAAGCTAGATGAATTATTTATTTCTAAACAGGAGAAAAAATCAAAGAAAAAAAAATAAAAAAATTGGTTTGCCTCCCAACAAGCGCTATCGTTTAACGCCCCTAGCTAGGCATCGATAATTTTAATGATGCTCACATGAAAGATAGCAATTGAATCACGAAGAGATCATCATGTAGTATATGAGAATCACATCTAAGTATAACATACTTCCTATGCATAGGCATTTTATAGGAAAACAAATTAGCAAGACAAGCTAGATCTAGCATATGCAAGGAAGAAGAAAGAAACAATAGCACTCTCAACATAACGAGAGGAAATTTAGCAACATGAAAATTTCTACAACCATATTTTCCTCTATCATAATAATTACATGTAGGATCATATTCAAATTCAACAATATAGCTATCACATAAAATATTCTCAACACGATCCACATGCATGCAAAGTTGACACTCTTCCAAAATAGTAGGATTAACATTAACTAAAGTCATGACCTCTCCAAACCCACTTTTATCAAAAATTTCATAAGATTGATCATTCTCCGAATATGTGGGATCTATAGTTGACACTCTTCCAAACCCACTTTCAGTATTATTGCAAACATTATTATCAATCTCATATTCATCATGGGGCTTAAATAAATTTTCAAGATCATAAGAAGAATCACCCCAATCATGATCATTGCCACAAGGAGTAGACATAGAAAAATTAGCATCCCCAAGCTTAGGGTTTTGCATATAATTAACACAATTGACATTAATAGAATTTATAGTAACATCATTCCAATCATGCTTTTTATTCAAAGATCTATCGTGAATCACTTTATAAAGCACTCCATCACAATTTTTAGATTCACGGATTTCAATCAAAACTCCATAAAGATAATCTAGTGCACTCAACTCACTAGCAATTGGTTCATCATAATTGGATCCTTTAGAAATATTAGCAAGTGCATGGGGATCCATAAACTTTTAGCAAGCAAAGATGCAAGCAAAAAGAAGGCACATGGTAACACAAGATTGAACGGAAGAAGGGTGAAAGAAAAGGGCAAATCTTTTCGAAAATCGTTTTAGAAGTGGGGGACAGGAAAACGAGAGGCGAATGGCAAATAATGTAATGTGAGGGAGAAGAGTTTATGATGGGTACTTGGTATGTCTTGACTTGGCGTAGATCTCCCCGGCAACGGCTCCAGAAATCCTTCTTGCTACCTCTTGAGCATGCGTTGGTTTTCCCTTGAAGAGGAAAGGGTGATGCAGCAAAGTAGTGTAAGTATTTCCCTTAGTTTTTTAGAACCAAGGTATCAATCCAGTAGGAGACAACGCACAAGTCACCTAGTACCTGCACAAACAAACAAGACCCTTGCAACCAACACGATAAAGGGGTTGTCAATCCCTTCACCGTCACTGCAAAAGTGAGATCTGATAAAGATAGTAAAGTAAATATTTTTGGTATTTTTGTTGTATAGATTGGAAAGTAAAGATTCCATAACAGTAAACGAGATGCAATGTAAATAAAAGAGATGCAATATAATAAGAAAGAGACCCGGGGGCCATTGGTTTCACTAGTGGCTTCTCTCAAGATAGCGTGTATTATGGTGGGTGAACAAATTACTGCTGAGCAATTGATAGAAAAGTGCATAGTTATGAGAATATCTAGGCAATGATCACGAATATAGGCATCACGTCCGTGTCAAGTAGATCGAAACGATTCTGCATATACTACTATTACTCCACACATCGACCGCTATCCAGCATGCATCTAGAGTATTAAGTTCATAAGAACGGAGTAGCGCATTAAGCAAGATGACATGATGTAGAGGGATAAACTCAAGCAATATGATATAAACCCCATCTTTTTATCCTCGATGGCAACCGTACAATATGTGCCTTGCTACCCCTACTATCACTGGGAAAGGACACTGCAAGATTGAACCCAAAGCTAAGCACTTCTCCCATTGCAAGAAAGATCAATCTAGTTGGGCAAACTAAACCGATAATTCGAAGAGACTTGCCAAGATACCAAATCATGCACATAAGAATTCAGAGAAGAACCAAATAATATTCATAGATAATCTTGTTCATAAGCCCACAATTCATCGAATCTCAACAAACCCACCACAAAAGAGTATTACATCGAATAGATCTTCAAGAACATCAAGGAGAACTTTGTATTGAGAATCAAAGAGAGAGAAGAAGCCATCTGGCTAATAACTATGGACCCGAAGATCTGTGGTAAACAACACATGCTTCATCGAAGAGGCTATGGTGTTGATGTAGAAGCCCTCTGTGATCGATTCCCCCTCCGGCAGATCGCCGGAAAAGGCCCCAAGATGGGATTTCACGGGTATAGAAGGTTGCGGCGGTGGAAAAGTGGTTTTGTGGTTCTGTGCGATCGATCTAGGGTATAAGAGTATATATAGGCGAAAGAAGTACGTCGGTGGATCTACGTGGGGCCCACGAGGGTGGGGGCGCCTAACCCCCTAGGCGCGCCCTCCTGCCTCATGGCCGCCTCACGGAGTTCTAGACTTCGACTCCAAGTCTTCTGGCTTGCTTTCGGTCCAAGAAAGATTATCGCAAAGGTTTCATTCCGTTTGGATTCCGCTTGGTTTTCCTTCTATGCGAAACTCTAAATTAGGCAAAAAAACAGAAACTAGCACTGGGCCACCGGCTAATAGGTTTGTCCCAAAAATAATATAAAAGAGCATATTAAAGCCCATTAAACATCCAAAACAGATAATATAATAGCATGGAACAATCAAAAATTATAGATACGTTGGAGACATATCAACTACTTCCAAGCCCATGAGATCATGGTTGTCAGTCGTTTTCTGTTGCAAAGGATACTCTGAAACCCTAAGGCCACCGGCAGAATAGTGGAGTGGGATTTCGAGTTATCCAACTTTGGTTTGAAGTTCGAGAGCAGATCAACTAGTTAGAGAAGGGCGCTGGCAGAGTTTATTGCTGAATGGACGCCGACCCCTGATGAGGAAGTGATAGAGACAGCTATCCCCGGCAAGGAATCACCTCAAGAATGGATTATGTATTTTGATGGTGCTTTTTCCCTAGAAGGTGCAGGGGCTGGCATGCTTCTTGTTGCCCCATCCGGGGAGCACTTGAAGTATGTCGTCCAAATGCACTTTGCCCGGGAAGAAGCCACCAACAATACAGCTCAGTATGAAGGGCTCCTTGCCGGGCTCAGAATTGCAGCATAATTGGGAATCAAGAAGCTAATTATACGAGAAGATTCACATCTTGTGGTGAGAGAAGTCAACAAGGATTATCAAAGCCAATTGATGGAAGCATACATCAAGGAAGTGGGGAGATTGGAGGAGCACTTTGATGGGTTGCAAACAGAGCACGTACCCCATGCAGAAAACAACATAGTTGATCACCTGTCAAAGTGAGCTGCGCAGAAGCTTCCTGTGGAACCAGGAACTTGTGTTCTCCATCTCCCTCAACCCTCTGTATCACCAGCCACAATGGCCCGGAAAAGGAGAAAGTTGGACTATGGTAAGCTTCTCCTGGTCGAGCCGTCCGCTCCCGGCAGAGACCCTGCCGAAAACAACTCCTCACAGCCTGCCGGACCACCCCCTCCAGCTGGGCCTATGGACCCCGCAAACAAGGCTGGTGCTCCCGCAACAGAGGAGGTGCCGCTAGTCCTCATTGCTGAGCCCCATGATCCAACTTGGGAAAGGCACATCATTTGCTTCCTCCAAACTGGAGAACTTCTCGGCGACCAAGATGAAGCTGAGAAAGTAGCCCAGAGGGCCAGTATGTATCAATTTGTCGATGACACACTATACAGAAGGAGGCCCAACGGTGTGAAATTGAAGTGTGTCTTCCGGGAGGATGGAAAGGAACTGCTGGCTGAGATTCATAGAGGAATGTGTGGCTCACACATTGGATCAAGGGCATTAGTTGGGAAAGCATTCTGGGAAGGGTTCTATTGGCCCACGTCCCTCCAAGATGGGGTCGAGCTCGTCATGACATGTGAAGCCTTCCAGTTCCATTCCAAGAAAACAAAGCTGCCCGCCCAAGCCCTTCAGACAATCCCTTTATCATTGCCATTTTTGGTCTGGGGGCTTGATATCCTCAGCCCCTTCCCCTGAGCAATCGGGGGCTTTGAATTCTTGTTCGTCTCCATCGACAAGTTTACAAAGTGGCCGGAAGTGACTACCGTAAGAAAGGTGACTGCTCAGTCAGCTATCAAGTTCTTGAAAGAATTGGTGTGTCATTTTGGAGTTCCGGCAAGGATCATCACCGACAACGGCACCCAATTCACGAGCCACGCCTTCATGCAATATGTTCGTACCCTCGGATGCAAGATCTCATTCGCCTCTGTGGCACACCGCCGGCGTAATGGACAAGCTGAGAGGGCGAACGCTGAAGTGCTACATGGACTCAAGACAACAACTTTTGATACGCTACAGGAGCACGGTAGGCGGTGGATCGAGGAGCTACCGGTAGTTCTCTGGTCCCTCAGAACGACACCTAACCGAGCTACCGGGCAGACTCCCTTCTCCCTGGTCTATGGGGCAGAAGCAGTTATCCCCACGTAACTCATTTACGGGTCCCCTCGAGTGCTTGCCTACGATGAAGTAGTGCTAGATGAGCATCGGCATGACGGCACTGTGCTACTCGAGGAGAACCGTCTCCGGGATGCTACGCGTGCTGCACGCTACCAGCAAGCCCTGCATCGCTATCACAGTGGCAGGGTTCATGCCTGGTGTTTTTAGGAAGGTGACCTTGTCCTTAGGCGCGTTCAGTCCGCCAAGGGTACAAACAAGCTGTCACCGAAGTGGGAAGGCCCTTACCGTGTGGTACGCGTCACCAGGCCCAGCGCAGTCCGTCTGGAGACCGGAGATGGCACTTAGTTGCAAAACTCATGGAATATTGAGCATCTTCGCAAGTACAACCCATAAGGCGCGAGGCTGCCGGGCACTGCTCGGCGGCCACCCTTTTGTACAGGCCTTGCCTCAGCTGCATGTAACCCCTTGTACAAAGCCGGGGTGATGACCCTGTGCAAGAGAAAATAAAGAAGCGCTGTAGGGGGGGGGGCCACTAAGATTGCATGGATGCATGAGCACACCAATATTACTGTATAAGCATTTCATGAGCATTTGCATATGCATATAGATAGGATCGCATCCTGCATTTATCCTTATCTACATGAAGTTGAAGGTTCCTGCTGTGAACATGGCTTCGACAAGAGATGAGAAGATTGCACGTCACAGTGATCCCCGACAAGCCAAACAGATAAATTTTACCTATTGTCCATTAGTGTTCTGTAAAGCTATAACTTTGCATGAGAAAACCTCACCTCTCTTTTGAAACTTAGGTGCTCCCATCCATGACTCGAATGTTGCTTCAGTCAAGACGGTCGTAGTAGCCTTTGGTAAAAAGAGTTGGCGGGGGGCTGGCCCCTCTGTCGGTCCCTCGGCAGACAAAGAGGGTGCCGGCAGGATATCCTACTGAGGAAAAACTCGTTTATTTTCTTTAAAGAGGCACTCCACCTCTGCATGGACGTACACATGCACGTGTTCCCAGCAAGGTTCATATTTTTCATTCATATGCTAATACAAGTACAAGCATTACAGAACACAAAGATGGACTCGAGAGATTACTTTATTTGAATTAAAATTTGGCGATTGCCTACACAGTTAAGATTGAAAAAAGATAAGTGCCCCGTTACGCCTTTGCCCCTATCCATCTCCTACAGGAAGAACTCAAAGGGGTCGAAGGCGGGCACAACTAGGACTCGGCGCCTCCCCAGGATCAGGACGGTGCCGCTCCACGGCAGGGAGGAAGAAACCGGAGGGCAGGCGTGGATGGTGACACTGTCGGAGGACCAGATCGGAGGCACGGAGTCACTGGCAAACACGACTCGTCGGAAAGGTCGTCCCCATTCTTGACACGTCGTGGGTTGCCGCTGCCTCTGAATCACTACCACCCGAAGACCTCGGCGCGACCACCACACTGGGCACCATGCTCTCTAAACCCTTCCACAGAGAGCATGGTCGTCCCCGTGAGCCCTGACGTTGGAAGTCACCGCACGTCCTGAAGACGTGTGAGAAAGCAAGGAGCCTTCCTGTCCGACGAGAAAACCGCGCCCAGGATGAGCCAGATTCGTTGCCGTTAGCGGTGAATCTCTCCTATGGCTCCTCCCCGATGCCGCAAAAGTAGAAGAATGGGGAGCAATCAACTACCACGCGTCGTGCCCATTTCGAGCCACAACATGGTGTTGGTCTTATCCCCTCCCACTGAAGTCGAGGCCACGGGTGACCCGGCGGCAAGCAAGCCGGGGTTGCCACTCCCAGGGTCGGTGCCACGCCGCCCGAACCTTCCTCTCAGATCCAAGGGAGATCCCAAGCAGGAGCCCAGGGGCTAGCCCCAGGCTCTTCTCTTCGGCATCACCGGCGGAAGTAGAGAGCAAAGGAAGAAGAGGAGGAATGCAAAGACGGACAACTCCGCCCTCCTCCGCCCCTCCCTTTTATAGGCCGGGCACGGAAGGGTAGCCGCTCCATCAACAGGTGACCACCGCCCTCCTCCGCCAAGTCAAGAAGGGCGGACCCTCTCCAAGATGCTCTCCCGCGCCACGCGCCGCCGTTACCTACCCCGCGCGATGCAAGTAGCTGGGCCACCCTGGTTCTTGATGGCCGCCCATGAAGGTGCCAACAAAGTCATGGAAGAGGTCAGCCCAGGTCGAGATGGCGTTCTCTGGCAAGTGCATCAGCCACGACCTCACGTTTGGCTTGAGTGCCAAAGGGAAGTAGTTGGCGAATACCTTCTTGTCTCTTCCCCCGAAAGCTTGAACAACAATGGTGTAGATGCTCAAGAACTCTACCGGGTTCACTCTTCCATCATACTTTTCTGGTATTTTATGGCTTGAACATGCGAGCAGATGGCCAACGGACTTGCCGCAGCTCGTGAGTGAAGGTGGGGTACCCAACCTCGAAAGGCAGGTACCCACCTTCACCGAGCATGAGCTCATCGACGTCGGGGCCGTTGCGCCTATCAGACTGGCGGCGGGTTTTGCGGCGTCGCTCGATGGTGACGCGTGCGTCTTCCCTCCGCCCGTCTTCCAGGGCTCGCCGCTGGTCCCGACGTGCTCGAGGATCGGAAGAAGCCATCGATATGTCATAGGGTTCTTGGTCGCGTGGTTCTAGCCACGGCCCCTGCGCTGGCTGTACCAAAGGGGATTGCACTATGGGGGTGGCCCCTTTGGTACGACCAGCGGCTCGGGCCGTTGTCGCCGCCTGTGGAGGCCATGACGGGCTCGCTCGCTGTGATCCTCCCGCCTCGGCGAACCCAATCAACCTCTGAATGGTGGCTCTCCACTCATCAATCTGATCGGTCGCCGGCGGAAATCTCAATAGGAGTTGGGCCCATGCCATGGCCTACGAAGCTGTGCTCGGCATGGACGATGACATATATCATGACGTAATCCGGTTTCTGAAGATGCTGGTAGTGGCAGCGCCGTGCTCTCGTCGTCGTGAGCCAGTCGCCAGGGTGGTGTGGTGACGAGGTGGATGCGCTTGGGGATCGACGGCCCCGTTCGGCGCATTGGCTCAGCCAGCTCGCCTCGGAGGTGGCACGTGTCTTGTAGCCGCACTCGCAGCGGGGGCGGCCAGAGGGTTGTAGTTGGCCCGAGAGCGAGTGGAATCGCTGTAGCTGCGTCCTTCGTTGGGGGTGGAGATGCAGAGATGGAATGATCTCTCCACTCGCACGGAGTGTGGACGCTGGGATGCTGCTGGCGCTGTCCTTCTCCGGTGCCTCCTACTCTCGTTTCGACCGCAGGGGGAGTGGTGACGACGCAGCCCGCCCCGGCTATGTCCCCCGCGGTGTCCACGTCCCCTTGCATCCCCGTAGCTCCCACGCCATCGATGGCGGCGTGCGAAGGGGCCTTCGAGGTGGATGGGTGAGCTGCAGCACTGGACTTTTTCTTGGGCACCATGGATGATGAAGCCGTTGATGGAGAAAATGACGAGGAAGACAACGTGATGACTACACTATCATGTTCGCGCAAGCGCTTCCCCCTACCTGGTGTGCCAAAGATGTCGTGGGAAAACATGGCCACCTATGGGGCCATCAGCCCTTGTGGTTCGGATGGGGGGAAGAGCAAATTGCACAAAGAGCGGAGGGTGCAGAGCAGCACGACAGTGATCACACGGGCAGTTTTTACCCAGGTTCGGGCTGCCGTGAGGCGCAAAACCATACTCCTGCTTTGGTGGATTGATGAGAGGACCTTGGTGGAGACGCGACGCTCCAGCCCGGCAAGGTTGCCTCGGGGCGAGAGCAGCTACACACGTATGAGCGTACAAGAGTCTGAATCCTTTCTAAGGTTGCCACGACCCTCCTTTTATTGGTAAAGGGGTCACCACAATGGCAAATCAGTCATTGCATACAGCTTAGATATCAAACAGTGCTATCATACCAAACTCTGCAAAAAGGTGATAACCCACAAGTATAGGGGACCGCAACAGTTTTCGAGGGTAGAGTATTCAACCCAAATTTATTGATTCGACACAAGTGGAGCCACAGAACATTCTCAAGTATTAGCAGCAGAGTTGTCAATTCAACCACACCTGGAAACTTAATATCTGCAGCAAAGTGTTTAGTAGCAAAGTAATATGATAGTAGTGGTAGCGGTAGCAAAAGGTAACGGTAGCAAAAGTAATGTTTTTGGTATTTTGTAGTGATGATAGCAATAACAACGGAAAAGTAAATAAGCGGATAACAATATATGGAAAGCTCATAGGCAATGGATCAGTAATGGAGAATTATGTCGGATGCGGTTCATCATGTAACAATCATAACATAGGGTGACACAGAACTAGCTCCAATTCATCAATGTAATGTAGGCATGTATTCTGAATATAGTCATACGTGCTTATGGAAAAGAACTTGCATGGCATCTTTTTTCCTACCCTCCCGTGGCACCAGGGTCCTAACGGAAACTAAGGGATATTAAGGCCTCCTTTTAATAGAGTACCGGAACAAAGCATTAACACATAGTGAATAAATGAACTCCTCAAACTACGGTCATCACCGGTAAGTATCCCGATTATTGTCACTTCGGGGTTAACGGATCATAACACATAATAGGTGACTATAGACATGCAAGATAGGATCAAGAACTCTCATATATTCATGAAAACATAATAGGTTCAGATCTAAAATCATGGCACTCGAGCCCTAGTGACAAGCATTAAGCATAGCAAAGTCATAGCAACATCAATCTCAGAACATAGTGGATACTAGGGATCAAACCCTAACAAAACTAACTCGGTTACATGATAGATCTCATCCAACCCATCACCGTCCAGCAAGCCTACGATGGAATTACTCACGCACGGCGGTGAGCATCATGAAATTGGTGATGGAGGATGGTTGATGATGACGATGGCGACGGATTCCCCTCTCCAGAGCCCCGAACGGACTCCAGATCAGCCCTCCCGAGAGGTTTTAGGGCTTGGCGGCGGCTCCGTATCGTAAAACGCGATGATTTCTTCTCTCTAATTTTTTCTCTCCGAAACCAAATATATAGAGTTGGAGTTGAGGTCGGAGGAGCTCCAGGGGCCGACGAGGTAGGGGGCGCGCCCCCCACCCTCGTGGACAGGTGGTGGGCCCCCTGGTCTTCATCTTTTGCAAGGATTTTTTATTATTTCCGAATAGATGTTCCGTGAAGTTTCAGGTCATTCTGAGAACTTTGTTTTGCACATAAATAACACCATAGCAATTCTGCTGAAAACAATGTCAGTCCGGGTTAGTTCCATTCAAATCATGCAAGTTATGGTCCAAAACAAGGGCAAAATTGTTTGGAAAAGTAGATACGACAGAGACGTATCAACTCCCCCAAGCTTAAACCTTTGCTTGTCCTCAAGCAATTCAGTTGATAAACTGAAAGTGATAAAGAAAACTTTTACAAACTCTGTTTGCTCTTGTTGTTGTAAATATGTAAAGCCAGCATTCAAGTTTTCAGCAAAGATTATGACTAACCACATTCACAATAACGCTTAGGTCTCAAGTTTACTCATACCAATGGCATAATCAACTAGCGAGCAATAATAATAAATCTTGGATGACAACACTTTCTCAAAACAATCATAATACGATATAACAAGATGGTATCTCGCTAGCCCTTTCTGAGACCGCAAAACATAAATGCAGAGCACCTTTAAAGATCAAGGACTGACTAGACATTGTAATTCATGGTAAAAGAGAGATATCCAGTCAAGTCATACTCAATGTAAGCTAACAGTAATGAATGCAAATGACAGTGGTGCTCTCCAACTGGTGCTTTTTAATAAGAGGATGATGACTCAGCATAAAAGTAAATAGATAGGCCCTTCGCAGAGGGAAGCAGGGATTTGTAGAGGTGCCAGAGCTCGGTTTTGATATAGAGATGAATAATATTTTGAGCGGTATACTTTCATTGTCAACACCAAGAGATGGCAATATCTTCCATGCTACACACATTATAAGTGTTTCCCAAACAGAATGGTAAAGTTTATACTCCCCTCCACCAACAAGCATCAATCCATGGCTTGCTCGAAACAACGAGTGCGTCCAACTAACAAGAGTCCCATGGGGAGTTTTGTTTTCAATTATTTTTATTTGATTTGCATAAAGCATGGGACTGGGCATCCCGGTGACCAGCCACTTTCTCGTGAGTGAGGAGCGGAGTCCACTCCTCTTGAGAATAACCCGCCTAACATGGAAGATACGGACAACCCTAGTTGATACATGAGCTATTCGAGCATACAAAACAGGATATTTATTTGAAGGTTTAGAGTTTGGCACATACAAATTTACTTGGAACGACAGGTAGATACCGTATATAGGTAGGTATGGTGGACTCATATGGAATAACTTTGGGGTTTATGGAGTTGGATGCACAAGCAGTATTCCCGCTTAGTATAGGTGAAGGCTAGCAAAAGACTGGGAAGCGACCAGCTAGAGAGCTACAATAGTCATGAACATGCATTAAAATTAATCAACACCGAATGCAAGCATGAGTAGGGTATAATCCACCATGAACATAAATATCGTGAAGGCTATGTTGATTTTGTTTCAACTACATGCGTGAACATGCGCCAAGTCAAGTCACTTAAATCATTCAGAGGAGGATACCACCCTATCATACCACATCACAACCATTTTAATAGCATGTTGGCACGCAAGGTAAACCATTATAAGCTCATAGCTAATCAAGCATGGCACAAGAAACTATGATCTCTAGTTGTCATTGCAAACATGTTTATTCATAATAGGCTGAATCAGGAATGATGAACTAATCATATTTACAAAAAAAGAGAGGTGGAGTTCATACCAGCTTTTCTCATCTCAGTCAGTCCATCATATATCGTCATAATTGCCTTTCACTTTCACGACCGAGTAGTGTCAATAATAATAATAGTGCACGTGCATTGGACTAAGCTGGAATTTGCAAGCATTCAATAAACAGGAGAAGACAAGGCAATATGGGCTCTTTTGTGAGATCATCAACAATAATGCATATAAGATCCACTTCAACAATTTAATCATGGTCTTCTCCTATCGACCCCCAAAGAAAAGAAAAAAATAAAACTATTTACACGGGAAATCTCCCTACAAGCAGAAGAAGAACAAGAAATATTTTTGGGTTTTCCTTTTAATTACTACTACAAGCATGGAAATTAAAACTAGCTAAAAGCCACAACTAATTTTTTTTGTTTTTCTTAAGGTTTAGTAAACACACAAGAAGAAAGCATAAAAAGGAAATAAACTAGCAATGAGTGTGTGAACATGAATGTAATGTCGGTGGGAAATACATACTCCGCCAAGCTTAGGCTTTTGGCCTAAGTTGGTCTATGGCCACGGTTGGCCTGGCGGATATCCATAATAATAGTTGGGGTCGTACTGAGATGAAGAAGACTCTGACTGCCACTGGTTGGCAATCATTTCCAGATTCCAATGGTAATTAGACTGTCGTGGAGGATCAACTTGTGGTTCCGGCTCTATGGCTGATGTAGGGTTGCGATAGGCGTGAATAGCCTCTAACGGGACAAGGTACTGGCTTGCAGATAAATCAAACAAGGAAGGAGCAGGCAGGGTAATAGTCTCAGGATGATGTTTATCAAAGAATAATTTGTATTTAAGCTCTCCTTCCCTATTCTTAACAATAAAATCATGTGCCACCATACTCTTGTAATCTAAATAAACACGAGGCAGCAATTTTTCTTCCTTCTCATAATGCCTAATAGGTATGTTAAAATGTGCAGCTAAGCGTGAAGCATAGATGCCTCCAAAGATAGGACCCTTTGTACGGTTAAGACTTAGCTGTTTAGCAATAATACCGCCCATACTAACAGAGTTATCATTGAATAAACCGTGGAACAAAATAATAATATCAGGAACACTAAGGTTTCCACAGTTTCCACGACCAATTAAGCAACGACTAGCAAATATTGCAAAGTGGCGTAAAACATGAAAATGTATGCTAGTGATTCGTGCATCGGAAACCTTCCTCATTTCCCCTACAGTGATGGTATCAATAAACCCATCCACATCGCCACGATGTGGTTCCTTGTAGCGACCCGACCCAAAATCGGTCAAGTCTCTGTGTAGCTGTACCATCCCAAGATCATGCTGGCACACACAGTACATTGATGAAAAGATTCAAAGTTCAATCACACCGGAATTTATTACACGATTCTCATATCGAGTCTTTATTTCAATAGAATAAATTCGGCCAAAGGCCAACTCATGAGAAATAAACTAAATAAAGCTACGGAAACATAGACGAATAGTGAGTCCATCCGACTCCATAGGTCAATCGCCAAGCATAGATCGTAGCCTCACTCCAGGTCGGAAAACTCCTCTGCAACATAAGACATTGCAGCCATGTAGGTCAGCATTTTGAATATGCCAGCAAGTCATAGAGAGAACAACAATAAAATTTCTAACACTATATGCAATTTGGCTGTGGGGCTCTAAGTTTTATGTTTTTGCTAAAAAGCCAAATTTTCCCTATAACAAAGGACTTGCTTGCAATTACTACAAAATGTTGGTTGTTATTGAGATGGTTCTGCCAACCAATGTCTCATTCCCAATTATTAAATAACCCCTCAATTAATTTAGTTCGGTGTTGAGATTTCCGAAATACTCCAATTTCCAGAGGCTCATTTGTCCGTAACCGGGGACACAGCTAATCGATTAGGTTGTTACTCTGCAGAGTCTTGTGCACTTTACCCGCAAGAATCGTTCCCTCCTTTATGTCCTCGCACTGCCTGGTGTTTGAAGACGGGATGAACGAAACAGGGTCTTCCGTAGAGTTTCTCTGAGCACTGCCGGTACCCATCCATGTCCTACCGTTCTTCTACATCTGCTGGCACCGTCCGTCCAGAGTCACGGCTAGGGTCAACCCAGCTAGAGCCCATAATGGCTTGCGGCTGCACAGGTAAGCTTCCGGTCAAAGGGTATCCATCCGTCTCTTCGTGGCTGGGTGAAGCTTTCCGCAAGATGTCATGGCGCTCCTCCATGCATCCCGGCCATCCGCTGGTTCCTCCAGGGTGCCCGTCAACCGTCTTCCACCCAGTAGTGAATTTGAATTCCATCTTGAGCTTGAAGTCATGGGGTTGTCATCATCTTGACTCTCACATCTCCCTTATGAAACACTCAACCAACCCCGTCTACGAGCATAGCAAAATAAATTACATTGTCCCGGGCAATGGTAACAAGGGGAAGTGGGTTCATCCTACCTCATGATACTACTCAAGAACATAACTTAAAATTCTCCTACTGCATGCATGGTGGGGAGGAATAATTCTAATGCAACAAAATCATAGGTATTGTAAAACATGATCAAATAACTTGCCTGGCTGACGATCTACAAACGCTAGTGACTCGAGATAGCAAGCTTCGCACTCCGGAAATTCTATCGAGTCAAACAATAGCACAAATAAGTATTTCACTAATGACATATCAGCAAACTAAAGGAAAACACACAAGCACTCAAACCAAAATCAAAGAAAACTCGAGGAAAACAAAATCAAGGTTTCCATCACATCAAGCAACAACAAGGAAATAGTTTTAACCTACTAACACTTTTCTTTACAGATCCAAAACAATGGTTTTACTAACTAACATAAAGGAAAACAACATACAAACTAGGTGCAAAAAGATTCAAACCAATATCTATTATAGAACTCCTGTTATACCTAAAACAAAACTATTAAGAAAATAAAATAAAACTTTTTATTTTGCTGTGAATAAATGTTCACTCTCTGTAACTACAGAAATTAATCTAAAATAAATTATAACATAGGAAAAATAAAATTTAAAAAAAACTAAAACAACAGAAAATAGCAGCAAGCTAAATAAACTAGAAAAGCTTGTCTTCGCATAAAAACTATTTTTAATAAAGACTATAAATGCCCAAATAAATTCCTACTGCTAGACAAAGTCAAAACAAAGCAGTGACAAAAAGAAACATAAAAAAACTAATCCTAACTCAATTTATAGCAGAAAAACTAATCTGACTAAAACTAATATAAAACAATTTTTAAAAACCTAAACATGTTCGAATCTAATTTCTACAGCAACTATAGGAAATTTGCAAACTAGAGCAAAAAGAATCAACTAAAAATATTAAATAACTTAAAAGATATAGATTTTACAAAACTGGAACTATTCTGTTTTAAAACAGAAACTAAAATAAAACTAAACAAAAACTAACGCGCTCATGCGTTGAATAGGCTAACACGAGTACGGTTAATAATAAAAACAACCGATCGGCCCGTCTACACTAAACCGCACTAACCGGAAATAAACTGTAAACTAACCGATCTATTGAAAATAAACCGTACCCCTTCGCTAGTCTAATCTAAGACGTGCAGTGCAGATCGAACGGTGGAGGGAGTCCGGTGGCTTACAGCGGCGACGAGGGACGACGGCGGCTCGGGCGACGGTGGCGGGGGTGCTACGGTGGTCCGGGACGGCGGCGGAGTTGTCGGGCGGGTGCGGCAGCTTGAGTGGAGGTCGGGGGAGCTCGGGGACGACGGAGGTGGTCGGGGCGACGTCGACTGCTCCCTGGTGAGCTGCAGCTTCGGTGAGCGGCGGTTGAGCTCGGGGGCGACAGCTTCGCTGGTTCCTAGGTGATGAAAAGGTGTCAAAAAGGTGCGGGAGGTAGTGGAGGTTCGGGTGAAGGTGCTGGGAGGGGCAGAGAGGGCTCACCAGCGTCGGGAGTGGCGGCGAACCGAGGCGGCGGCGGCGAGATGCGTTTGGCGATGGCGGTGGCTGTGGTGGGTTTTGGAGTAGGGTTTTTTAGGGGGGTCGATAGAGGAGGCCGAGGGGTATTTATAGGACACCTTCGTGGAGCAGGGGGCGACTCGGGATTACGATCCCGAGAGGATCGCGGTGTCGGGCGCGCTCTGCGCGTGCTCCGGCGCGGCATGTCGTGGGCGAGGGGTTAGGGATAGGGCGGGCCCCGCGGGTCAGCGGGAGAGGGAGAGAGGAGAGCGAGCGGGCGACCGAGGGGAGAGGGGTTCGGGCGTGCGCCACGCTGGGGCAGGCCGGCTCGGTTGCTGGTGGGCTGCGCCTCAGCGCTGCTGGGCCGGTTGGCCTGGCTGGCGCCTTGGACCTTTTTTGTTTTTTAAATACCACAGAGAGAGAAAACTAATTATAGGTGAACCTATAATATTTTTATATAGGACATATATATATATATCAAAATTCTCAGGGGAATAAATCCTATAGCGTGGACATTTTTATAGAGGCAAAACAGAAACTAAAAAAACATTTTCTGCAAACTCCAAATAAAATTCAAATTTGAATTCAAACCTTTTGGCTATATTTTTTTCTGACATTTTTGGAGCGTCATGTTAGCTCCTCTCATACTTTTTCTCAAGTATTTGTTAGGGATATTGAGGTAGATTTTTCAAATGCCAAGTTGAATCCAAATTCAACAAAAATTCAAAAGCCTCTGAAAATTTCCAAATGCCACTCAATTCAAACAAAATGCATAGATGCTTAACTAATAATTGTAAAACATTCCAAATTGAAAATTTGGGATGTTACAAACCTACCCACCTTAAGATGAATCTCGCCCTCGAGATTCGGGTTGGCTAGCAAATAGATGCGGGTGGTCTCGGCGGAGATCTTCTTCTCGCTCCCAGGTGGCTTCCTCCTCGGAATGATGACTCCACAGAACCTTGCAAAATTTGATGCTCTTGCTGCGGATAACTCTGTTCGCAGTCTCGAGAATCCTGACGGGTTTCTCCTCATAAGTCAGATCACTGTCGAGCTGTATGGCCTGTAGGGGCACTGTGTCTCTCAAAGGAATATCGGCCATCTCAGCATGGCATTTCTTCAGCTGGGAAGCATGGAAGACATCATGAACTCCTAACAATCCTTCCGGCAATTCCAGCTTGTATGCAACTTCTCCTTTGCGTTCGAGGATTTTCTAGGGGCCTATGAAACGGGGTGCTAACTTTCCTTTAACACCAAATCTCTTGATTCCACAAAGTGGGGACACATGGAGATAGGCTCGGTCTCCAACTTCATACGTTACCTCCTTGCGTTTACTGTCGGCATAACTCTTCTGTCTCGACTAGGCTATCTTGAGTCTATGTCGAATCAGTTTGACCTTCTCTTCGGAGTCTCTGATAAGATCGGACCAAAAAGCTTTCGGTCTCCAACACCATCCCACAACAATGGTGTTCTGCACCTCCTTCCCTATAGAGCTTCGAAAGGGGCCATCTTCAGACTGGTCTGATAGTTGTTGTTGTACGAGAACTGTGCGTATGGCAGATTGTCATCCCAGCTAGACCCATAGTCTAGCGCACAGGCTCTCAACATGTCCTCCAGAATCTGGTTGACTCTCTCGGTCTGTCCATCTATCTGCGGATGAAAAGCTGTACTAAACTCTAGCCTCGTACCCAAAGTTTCATGCAACTGATTCCAAAACTTTGAGGTAAATTGCGTTCCTCTATCTGACACGATACTCCTCGGAACTCCATGCAGACATATGATCCTGGTCATGTATATCTTGGCTAACTTAGCGCTGGTATATGTAGTCTTCATGGGAATGAAATGAGCTACCTTGGTCAAGCGATCAACCACTACCCAGATAGAATCATAACCTAAACGGGTCCTGGGTAATCCTGTGATAAAATCCATTCCAAGTTTTTCCCATTTCCACTCGGGAATCGACAGTGGTTGAAGTAACCCTGCCGGCTTCTGATGCTCAGCCTTTACTCGCTGACAAACATCGCATACAGCTACATACTCGGCAATATCCTTCTTCATACCTGTCCACCAGAAACTTTCCTTCAAATCCAGATACATCTTGGTGTTGCCTGGGTGAATCGAGTACGGTGAATCATGGGCCTCCTGAAGAATTAACTTCCTGACCTCTGGGTCATTGGGCACATATATGCGATCCTCAAACCATAAAGTTCCGTGTTCATCCTCACGGAAACCTTTAGCCTTTCCATTACTCATCTTTTCTTTTATCTCTGCAATTTCCTTGTCCGTCTTCTAGGCATCACGGATCCTTTCGGTCAGAGTGGAATGAATATCCAAGGTGGCGACAAATCCTCTTGGTACTATTTCCAATCGGAGATCTCTAAGACTGTCGGCTAAATTCTGAGGTAATCCTCTAGCTATTAGGGTGTTCACATGGCTTTTACGGCTCAAGGCATCTGCTATAACATTTTCTTTCCCTGGGTGGTAATGCAATCTCATATCATAGTCCTTGATCAATTCAAGCCATCTCCTTTGTCTGAGGTTCAACTCCTTCTGCGTGAGGATGTACTTCAAGCTCTTATGATCCGTGTAAACATCACAACTATTTCCGACAAGGAAATGTCTCCACGTCTTGAGTGCATGCACTACGGCTGATAACTCCAAATCGTGCGTGGCATAATTCATCTCATGAGGTTGTAGTTGCCTGGAGGTATAAGCTACAACTTTTCCTTCCTGCATGAGCACTCCTCCGAGACCTTGACGAGAAGCATCACAATACACCTGGTAGTCCTTGTGTATGTCCAGAAAATGAGTACTGGGGCTGTAACCAGACGTTTCTTCAACTCCTAAAAACTGGCTTCACGATCCTCGGTCCAAATGTACTTTGTTTCCTTCTTCAACAGCTCGGTCATGGGTTTAGCAATCTTGGAGAAATTCTCAATAAATCTCCGATAGTATCCTGTGAGTCCAAGAAAACTGCGGATCTCCTTGACTGAGGTGGGGGATTGCCAGTTGGTGACCGATTCAACCTTGGTGGGGTCGACTGCTATTCCTTCTCCTGAAATAACATGTCTAAGGAATCGGACTTCCTTCAACCAAAATTCACATTTGCTGAACTTGGCATATAACTGAGGTTCTCGGAGTTTCTCCAGGACTAGACGCAGATGTTCCTTGTGCTCTTCCTTGCTCTTGGAGAAAACCAAGATGTCATCGATGAACACCACGACAAACTTGTCCAGATATTCCATAAATACCTTGTTCGTCATGCTCATGAAATATGCAGGGGCATTAGTCAATCCGAATGACATGACGGTATACTCATATAAACCATACCTGGTGGTGAAGGCTGTTTTGGGTATATCCTATTCACAAATCTTCAGCTGATGATATCCTGATCGAAGATCGATCTTGGAAAATACTTTGGCTCCGACTAGCTGATCAAATAAATCATTAATCATCGGTAGAGGGTACTTATTCTTGATGGTCACGTCATTCAATGAACGATAATCTACAACCATTCTCAGGGTTCCATCCTTCTTCTCTACCAAAAGAACTGGGGCTCCCCAAGGTGACGAACTTGGGCGAATATATCCTTTCTCCAATAATTCCTTGATCTGCTGCTTGATCTCTTCCAAATCATTCGGGCGCATCCGATAAGGTCTCTTGGATATTGGGGCTGTGCCAGGTAATAACTCGATCAAAAATTCTATTTCTCTATCCAGTGGCATTCCTGGTAATTCTTCCGGAAATACATCCAGAAAATCTTGTACTACAGGCACTTCCTCCTGAACCACTCCCGTGAGGGAATTCACCCACTTCTTTATCGGTGTGCGCCAGGATACATACTTGATCCTCTTCTGCTCTGGGGTGGTGAGAAAAATCGTCTTGCGGGCACAGTCGATGTTCCCTTCAAACTTTGTCAACCAGTCCATGCCTAGGATCACGTCCAATCCCTGGGATTCTAAGACTATGAGGTCTATGGGAAAATCGTGACTTTCGATGCTAAGGGTTGAATGACAGCCTAAGCCTGCCATCATCTCTCCTCCTGGAGAAGTGACTTGGATCGGGGTTCTAAGGGTCCTAGTGGGCAACCCGTATTTTTCCACAACTACCCTTGATATGAATGAATGCGTTGCACCGGAATCAAAGAGTACCAATACTGGACGTGAATTTAATAAAAACTTACCAACCACAGTTTCTGGCATATCATAGATGTCCTCCACGTCAATGTGATTCACCTGAGCACGAGGAAAAGGGTTGGGCTTCTTTGCTGAGCTTCCGTTGCCGTTGCCACTCCCATTCCTCTGCTTGGCCTCTGGACAATCGGTGGCATAGTGCCCTGTCTTCTGGCACTTGAAACAGGTGATATGACTCAGATCCTTCTGAGTTGGAGCAGGACGGTGCTGGTTGCTGTTGCCTCCATTGCCTGACTTGGGGTTGTTGTCGTGGTTGCGATTGTTCCCATTCCCTCCATGGTTATGTCCTCCATGATTGTGTCCTCCATGGTTGTGATGGTTATGTCCTCCCGAGTATGGGGCATAGCAGGGCTTCTGCTGAGCTCCGGAGTTGTACTTTCCCTGGCTATATTTCCTCTTGCGGCTTTCAATCTGCTGCTGCTTGCCTTCAAGTATAGTGGCCTTGTCTACCAGCTCCTGGTAGTTATTGAAGGTAGCCACCATTAGCTGCATCCCCAGCTCAACATTGAGTCCCTCAAGAAACTTCTCCTGTTTTGCGGCATCTGTGGCCACGTCATCTGGGGCATATCGAGATAACTTGTTGAACTCATCCACATACTGCCCCACAGTACGGTTCCCCTGGCGTAAGTTGCGGAACTCACGCTTCTTCAGACTCATGGCTCCAGCTGAGACATGCGCGGTGCGGAAAGCCCGCTGGAACTGATCCCATGTCATGGTGGCGACCGGATAAGTGGCGGTGTAATTTTCCCACCAAGAGGCTGCAGGTCCATTCAGTTGATGTGCGGCAAAACGCACCTTCTCAGCATATGTGCATCCAGCAGTTGTTAGATCCCTTCTGATCTTGCGGAGCCAATCATCAGCTACAATCGGCTCGGTGCTACTAGAGAACACCGGCGGATTCAACCTTAGGAACCGGGTCAGGTTATTGACAGGGGGTGGTGGCGGTGGATTGTTGTTGTTGTTGCCTTGGTTTTGGATGAGCATTTGCCTTAAGGCATTCTGCTGTTGGATCAGCTGGGTGAGCTCTGGCGGGAAAGTGAAACCGGGGTCACGTCTCGGAGGCATCTGGTGTTATGGAGTGGATGAGAAATTAGAATAGAACAAGGGTCTAATGAGAAAATAGCACTACCCAAATGAATGCACAAACACAATCATACCAATCATTTATTCATTCAACTCAAGCAAGGATCAAACTCGGATTACAAGATCTCACGACTAATCGAAAATAACGGCCTAACTGATCGATGAAAATAAAAATAACATGGCGGTCGACTAAATGTCTTCATCAATTATCCCTGCGTCCTCTGGTGCGTCGTCCTCTGGTGCAGCGTCTCCTCTTGCGGCTTCCTTCGGTGGAGCTCTCTTCATAATCCCGGTCATTGCTCATGAGAGGTCCATCATCTCCACTCGGGAAAAGGCCTTCTCCCAGATCCGTCTTCTCCTCCAGTGTGGCAATATATTTCTTCAGGTCCTCGAGTCTTTGCATAAAATCCTTGACTTCATCCTCATGCTCATAGTGGGCTTCACGTGCTGCATCCTCTAGTTCAATTTCACGAAGATGCAACTTTTGGACCGTCTTCAAGCTCCTGCGCATCTGAATCTCTAGAGCCCTGATGTGAGCCTCCAAGTCTTGGACATATGAGCGGACGGAGTCGTCATCTATGGTGCGGATAATCTCTCCATCTGCAGTCCTGCGAGAAATCATGCTGTGGTCTGATCCAACAAGCTCGGTCCTGTATTCCTCCTGGATGCGTCCAAGTGCACTATGAACTGCTATGTTTCTCCCGAGTATCCAAGTGGGAGCAGTGAACTTGAAGTCAACGGGCGTCGAGAGGCTTCCAAAAGTTCTCCCTGGTATGTGCACCTTAATCCTATAACGACGGTCTTCTGGAAATGCCATGATAGGGGTCCCGGTGATAGAAGGCAGAGCAATCTTCAATTCCTTGGTGATCTGGACCAGCCTCCTGCCGAAAAGCATTGTCTCATCTGGCTGGCGAAACTCCGGGAGCAGAACTGGGATGAACTTGACGGCCATCTAGAATGTTGAAATCGGAGAGAAGTCAGAAATGAACAGGGGAGAATTACAGAATGATAAGGACATAAAATAAAATAGTCTCTTCCTACGGCTTTCCGATCCTAGGGGTTACGTCCTACGGTCAGCGTGTGCTCTGAATACCATCTCTGTAGCGACCCGACCCAAAATCGGTCAAGTCTCTGTGTAGCTGTACCATCCCAAGATCATGCTGGCACACACAGTACATTGATGAAAAGATTCAAAGTTCAATCACACCTGAATTTATTACACGATTCTCATATCGAGTCTTTATTACAATAGAATAAATTCGGCCGAAGGCCAACTCATGAGAAATAAACTAAATAAAGCTGCGGAAACGTAGATGAATAGCGAGTCCATCCGACTCCATAGGGCAATCGCCAAGCGTAGATCGTAGCCTCACTCCTGGTCGGAAAACTCCTCTGCAACATAAGACGTTGCAGCCATGTAGGTCAGCATTTTGAATATGCCGGCAAGTCATAGAGAGAACAACAATAAAATTTCTAACACTATATGCAATTTGGCTGTGGGGCTCTAAGTTTTATGTTTTTGCGAAAAAGCCAATTTTTCCCTATAACAAAGGACTTGCTTGCAATTACTACAAAATGTTGGTTGTTATAGAGATGGTTCCACCAACCAATGTCTCATTCCCAATTATTAAATAACCCCTCAATTAATATAGTTCGGTGTTGAGAGTTCCGAAATACTCCAATTTCCAGAGGCTCATTTGTCCGTAACCGGGGACACGGCTAATCGATTAGGTTGTTACTCTGCAGAGTCTTGTGCACTTTACCCGCAAGAATCGTTCCCTCTTTTATGTCCTCGCACTGCCTGGTGTTTGAACACGGGATGAACGAAACAGGGTCTTCCGTAGAGTTTCTCTGAGCACTGCCGGTACCCATCCATGTCCTACCGTTCTTCTACATCTGTTGGCACCGTCCGTCCAGAGTCACGCCTAGGGTCAACCCAGCCAGAGCCCATAATGGCCTGCGGCTGCACAGGTAAGCTTCCGGTCAAAGGGTATCCATCCGTCTCTTCGTGGCTGGGTGAAGCTTTCCGCAAGATGTCATGGCGCTCCTCCATGCATCCTGGCCATCCGCTGGTTCCTCCAAGGTGCCCGTCAACCGACCTCCACCCAGTAGTGAATTTGAAGTCCATCTTGAGCTTGAAGTCATGGGGTTGTCATCATCTTGACTCTCACATCTCCCTTATGAAACACTCAACCAACCCCGTCTACGAGCATAGCAAAATAAACTACATCGTCCCGGGCAATGGTAACAAGGGGAAGTGGGTTCATCCTACCTCATGATACTACTCAAGAACATAACTTAAAATTCTCCTACTGCATGCATGGTGGGGAGGAATAATTCTAATGCAACAAAATCATAGGTATTGTAAAACATGATCAAATAACTTGCCTGGCTGACGGTCTTCAAACACTAGTGACTCGAGATAGCAAGCTTCGCACTCCGGAAATTCTATCGAGTCAAACAATAGCACAAAAAAAAATTTCACTAATGACATATCACCAAACTAAAGGAAAACACACAAGCACTCAAACCAAAATCAAAGAAAACTCGAGGAAAACAAAATCAAGGTTTCCATCACATCAAGCAACAACAAGGAAATACTTTTAACCTACTAACACTTTTCTTTACAGATCCAAAACAATGGTTTTACTAACTAACATAAAGGAAAACAGCATACAAACTAGGTGCAAAAAGATTCAAACCAATATCTATTATAGAACTCCTATTATACCTAAAACAAAACTATTAAGAAAATAAAATAAAACTTTTTATTTTGCTGTAAATAAATGTTCACTCTCTGTAACTACAGAAACTAATCTAAATAAATTATAACATAGGAAAAATAAAATTTTAAAAAAACTAGAACAGCAGAAAATAGCAGCAAGCTAAATAAAGTAGAAAAGCTTGTCTTCGCATAAAAACTACTTTTAATAAAGACTATAAATGCCCAAATAAATTCCTAATGCTAGACAAAGTCAAAACAAAGCAGTGACAAAAAGAAACACTAAAAAAACTAATCCTAACTCAATTTATAGCAGAAAAACTAATCTGACTAAAACTAATATAAAACAGTTTTTAAAAACCTAAACATGGCCGAATCTAATTTCTACAGCAACTATAGGAAATTTCCAAACTAGAGCAAAAAGAATCAACTAAAAATATTAAATAACTTAAAAGATATAGATTTTACAAAACTGGAACTATTCTGTTTTAAAACAGAAACTAAAATAAAACTAAACAAAAACTAACGCGCTAATGGGCCAAAACAGTGGGCGTTCTAAAACTAAACCGCGCTCATGCGTTGAATAGGCTAACACGTGTACGGTTAATAATAAAAACAACCGACCGGCCGGTCTGCACTAAACCGCACTAAACCGGAAATAAACCGTAAACTAACCGATCTATTGAAAATAAACCGTACCCCTTCGCTAGTCTAATCTAAGCCGTGCAGTGCAGATCGAACGGTGGAGGGAGTCCGGTGGCTTACAACGGCGACGAGGGACGACGGTGGCTCGGGCGACGGTGGCGGGGGTGCTCCGGTAGTCCGGGGCGGCGGCGGAGTTGTCGGGCGGGTGCGGCAGCTCTAGTGGAGGTCGGGGATGGAGTCGGGGGAGCTCGGGGACGACGGAGGTGGTCGGGGAGACGTCGACTGCTCCCTGGTGAGCTGCAGCTCCGGCGAGCGGCGGTCGAGCTCGCGGGCGATGGCTTCGGCGGTTCCTGGGCGATGAAAAGGTGTCAAAGAGGTGCGGGAGGTAGTGGAGGTTCAGGTGAAGGTGCTGGGAGGGGCAGAGAGGGCTCACCGGCGTCGGGAGTGGCGGCGAACCGAGGCGGCGGCGGCGAGATGCGTTTGGCGACGGCGGTGGCTGTGGTGGGTTTTGGAGTAGGGTTTTTTAGGGGGATCAACAGAGGAGGCCGAAGGGTATTTATAGGACACCTTCGTGGAGCAGGGGGCGACTCGGGATCCCGATCCCGAGAGGATCGCGGTGTCGGGCGCGCTCTGCACGTGCTCTGGCGCGGCGTGTCGTGGGCGAGGGGTTAGGGATAGGGCGGGCCCCGCGGGTCAGTGGGAGAGGGAGACAGGAGAGCGAGCGGGCGACCAAGGGGAGAGGGGTTCGGGCGTGCGCCGTGCTGGGGCAGGCCGACTCGGTTGCTGGTGGGCTGCGGCTCAGCGCTGCTGGGCCGGTTGGCCTGGCTGGCGCCTTGGACCTTTTTTTTGTTTTTTTTGAAATACCACAGAGAGAGAAAACTAATTATAGGTAAACCTATAATATTTTTATATAGGACATATATATATCAAAATTCTCAGGGGAATAAATCCTATAGCATGGACATTTTTATAGAGGCAAAACAAAAACTAAAAAAACATTTTCTGCAAACTCCAAATAAAATCCAAATTTGAATTCAAACCTTTTGGCTATATTTTCTTCTGACATTTTTGGAGCGTCATATTAGCTCCTCTCATACTTTTTCTCAAGTATTTGTCAGGGATATTGAGGTAGATTTTTCAAATGCCAAGTTGAATCCAAATTCAACAAAAATTCAAAAGCCTCTGAAAATTTCCAAATGCCACTCAATTCAAACAAAATGCATAGATGCTTAACTAATAATTGTAAAACATTCCAAATTGAAAATTTGGGATGTTACATTCCTCTGTCGTGCCCTCGAAAGGGACCAAACAAACCCGAAAAAAAATTCATAAAGTGACATCTCCTTATGCTCATCATATAAATAAAACTCCACCGTAGGTGGTGAGCTCCTAGAATGGAAATGAAAGTTTTTCACAAAGATATTTGTGAGTAAGAGATACTGGTCACGTTGGTCGTGGAGGAATGTGGTGAGGCCTGCATTCTCAGCCAATTCATAAAAATCTTCATAAATCCCGGCTGCTCTCAAGAAATCATCGGAAGGCCATTCACACGACCGAACCTCCGCAAGGTGATGCAGGTTATATTTGGGCTTCTGTGCCTTTTCCTTCGAGCTTTGTGATGCAGAGCATCCCAAGTTCATCCCCATGGACCTACCATCGTCTCACCAAGTGCCTACCGGCCCCATGACTCGATCACGTGCAAGAGCTCTTGAAACCAAGGTGACATCTCTCCTCTCACAATTCCACTTCAATGCATATGAAGCATGGCTACTACCTCATATGGATACTTTGTGCATACTCAGGTACAATGCAGAAGCTAAGGAGCAAGGACAAGAAGAAGAGGAAGATGGACGAAAAGACGGAGAAGAAGAAGGGATGCAGGAAAAGTCCCAGCCAACGGACGACCGGCCGGGACCGGACGTCCGGCACCTGAAGCCTCAGCCGAGCCCCAGCCAGCGGACGTCCGGCCCAGACCGGACGACCAGTGCCCCTCCACCCGAAGCGAACAAGCGGACGTCCGGTCCGGACCGGACAACCGGCGCACCAGCACCCGAGCCAACATCAGCGGAAGTCCGGAGCCTCCGGACGTCCGGCACCCCCTTCACAAAGCAGAACCAGCGGACGACCGAAGGACACCGGATGTCCGGCAGCTCCTGAGACACCGGACGACCGGTCCCCAGCAGACGTCCGGTACCTGGCTGGGTCCAGATTCGGTCCCGAGGCCCATGTACCCCTTCACTTCGCCCCTTTTACACTTAGACTATAAATAGACCCCCCATTCATCCAAGCTAGGGTTAGCGTTGGTTTAGCTCATACTTCGAGATAGAGCTTCGCTCATCCATACCGATCTCCTCCTCGAGAGAGACTGCGGCCCCTCTTCGGAGAAGATCAACTTGGATTCAAGACCCCCTCTTGGGCGGCCCCATCAAGACCTCCTTCTAGGAGAAGAACCGGTTACTTGTATCGTCCTTTGTTGACCTTGGATCATCGTGTATCTCTTTGTGTTTCGAGGATCTAGCACATGTGTAATCGAATCTTGTTGGTTTGAGTGATTCTCTCATGTTTTCCCTCGTGAATCCCCCTCGTGTTCCTCGTGTTTCTCTTTGGGATCCGCTCCTTTCGTGAAAGATCGGCCATCTAGGGTTCCACCCTACATCATCTTGGTATCATGAGCAAGGTTGATCACGATTTCGGAGCCCCTCTTCGTTTTTCTAGCTTGATTTTGTTGTTTTTCGTCCTAATCCGAAAATCCCCACAAAAATAGCCCCAAATTTTTTTCTTGTGTTTTGTGAATTTTGATGATGTTTTGTTGGTCTTGATCCGTGAATTTGTTGCGTTGCAAGTAGATCTAGCCTTCCCCCACCATCTCCACCTCCAAATCCTTCCCCAATCCCCCAATAATCACCTCCCGCATCTAGAATCTCGCGTTGACCCCGATCACTGGACGACCGTCACATCACCGGACGTCCGGCGACCCAGGAATCATCAAACGTCCGACGTTACCGGACGACCGGCGACCGGACATCCGTTCGCGCCCAGACGACCGCTACTTCCACAACATCATCTGCTACGCCACCTCCAACTTCCGCAAAACCGTCCCAATATCCCTACCCACACCACCACTTAAATACCTTAAGGGTCAAACTAAGTTGAACAAGCGTCATGCTAAATGGAGTGAATTTATTGAGTCTTTTCCTTATGTCATCAAGTACATTAAGGGTAAAGAAAATGTTGTGGCGGATGCGCTTTCCCGTATATGCATGCTTGTCACTAACCTTGAGTTGAATGTCATTGGTTTTGAGCATATCAAAGACTTGTATGAACATGATCCTACATTCTCCATACCTTATGCCAAGTGTTTGATGCATACTTCTTGGGATCGATACTACATCAAAGATGGATATCTTATGAGAGCTAACAAACTTTGCATCCCCGAGTCCTCTTTTTGTTTGTTGCTTTTGCAGGAATCTCATGGAGGCGGACTCATGGGACACTTTGGACGCGACAAAACATTTGCTACGCTCTCCAAGAACTACTTTTGGCCCAAGATGCATCGCGACATCAATCGCTTCACCAACCGTTGTTCTACATGTCGCAAAGCTAAGTCTAAAGCCCAATCTCATGGCCTCTATATGCCACTTCCAATTCCATATCAACCATGGGAAGATATTAGCATGGACTTTGTGCTTGGTTTGCCTAGAACTCGAAATGGAAAGGATTCCGTTTTTGTTGTCGTGGACAGTTTCTCCAAAATGGCTCATTTCATTCCCTGCAACAAGATAGACGATGCTTCACATATTGCAAATTTGTTTTGTAGGGAAATCTTGCGCCTTCATGGAGTACCAAAGACTATCGTCTCGGACCGCGACGTCAAGTTCCTTAGCTACTTTTGGAAGACTCTATGCGCAAAGCTCGGAATCAAGCTACTCTTCTCCATGGCATACCATCCTCAAACCGACGGCCAAACGGAGGTGACCAACCGCACACTCTCTGCTCTACTTCGAGTACTCATCAAGACGAACATCAAGGAGTGGGAGGAGTGTCTACCCATCGCAGAGTTCGCATACAACCGAGCAAGACACTCAACAACCGGCAAGTCCCCTTTCGAGGTCGTCTACGGATTCAACCCTTTGTCACCATTGGATATTCTTCCTCTACCACTCCAAGAGCGCATCAATTTGGACGCAAGTGCGCATGTGACACATCTCAAGAAAATGCATGAAGATACAAGGAACACCATCGAGCGCCAAGTTCAACGCCTTGCGACCAAGCTCAACTTCAACAAGCAACCTATGGTCTTCAACATTGGTGATCAAGTGTGGCTACACCTTCGCAAGGACCGCTTCCCAGAAGAACGCAAATCCAAGCTTCTTCCACAAGCAGATGGACCCTTCAAGGTGCTTTCACGTTACAATGACAATGCTTACAAGATCAACCTCCCGCGCGACAAGTACAACGTGAGCGACATCTTCAACGTCAAAGATCTCTCTCCTTTCCATGGTGATGAAGATTTTGATCCGAGGACGGATCTTCCCCAAGGGAGGGGAGATGATGGGGAGCATCCCAAGGTCATCCCCATGGACCTACCATCGTCTCACCAAGTGCCTACCGGGCCCATGACTCGATCACGTGCAAGAGCTCTTGAAACCGAGGTGACATCTCTCCTCTCACAATTACACTTCGATGCGCATGAAGCATGGCTACTACCTCATATGGATACTTTGTGCATACTTAGGTACAATGGAGAAGCTAAGGAGCAAGGACAAGAAGAAGAGGAAGATGGACAAGAAGACGGAGAAGAAGAAGGGATGCAGGAAAAGTCCCAGCCAACGGACGACCAGCCGGGACCGGACATCCGGCGCCTGAAGCCTCAGCCGATCCCCAGCCAGCGGACGTCCAGCCCAGACCGGACGACCGGTGCCCCTGCACCCGAAGCGAACAAGCGGACATCCGGTCCGGACCGGACGACCGGCGCACCAGCACCCGAGCCAACATCAGCGGAAGTCCAGAGCCTCCGGACGTCCGGCACCCCCTTCACAGAGCAGAACCAGCGGACGACCGAAGGACACCGGACGTCCGGTAGCTCCTGAGACACCGGACGACCGGTCCCCAGCGGACGTCCGGTACCTGGCTGCGTCCAGATTCGGGCCCGAGGCCCATGTACCCCTTCACTTCACCCCTTTTACACTTAGACTATAAATAGACCCCCATTCATCCTAGCTAGGGTTAGCGTTGGTTTAGCTCATACTTCGAGATAGAGCTTTGCTCATCCATACCGATCTCCTCCTCGAGAGAGACTGCGGCCCCTCTTCGGAGAAGATCAACTTGGATTCAAGACCCCCTCTTGGGCGGCCCCATCAAGACCTCCTTCCAGGAGAAGAACCGGTTACTTGTATCGTCCTTTGTTGACCTTGGATCATCGTGTATCTCTTTGTGTTTCAGGGATCTAGCACATGTGTAATAGAATATTGTTGGTTTGAGTGATTCTCTCGTGTTTTCCCTCGTGAATCCCCCTCGTGTTCCTCGTGTTTCTCTTTGGGATCCGCTCCTTTCATGAAAGATCGGCCATCTAGGGTTCCACCCTACATCACTTCGGCTCGATGAGCCCCTCAAGAGTCTCTTCATTATTTTCTAAAAAATTCTGAAATTTTTAGTAACTTCAAAATAAAAGTAAACCAAACCCAACAAAATTGATAGCAACTACTCCTACAAGTGCCTAGAGCCTACATCATGCATCAAAACTACTTTTCACCATATAAATTTGACATGCAAGCTCAAGAACAGGGTCACCTAAGCAGCACAAATTTGCAATGAATAAATCACTAGAACAAAATCTAATTGGACCAATGGAGGAGTCACATACCAAGGAACAATCTCCCCAAGCAGTTTTGTGAGAGGTGCTTTGAGCAAGGAGATCGAAAATGGCAGCAAAATCAGCTTGGACTCGGGTTTGAGCTGGATATTCGTGTTTGTGGGAGGAAGAAGGAGTGTGTGGGTGAAAGGATAAGTGGAGGAGGGCCACCGTGGGGTCATGAGGCAAGGGGCGCGCCCGGGGGGTAGGGCGCGCCCCTGACCCTCGTGGCCAGGTGCCAGCTCCTCTTGCTGTGTTCTAAGTGCCAAATATTCTCAAATATTCCAGAAAAAATCATATTTAAATTTCAGGGCATTTGGAGAACTTTTATTTCCGGGGTATTTTTATATTGCACGGATAATCAGATAACAGACAGAAAAATACTTATTTTTATATTATTTATTATAAATAACAGAAAGTAAAAGTAGGGTACAGAAGGTTGTGCCTTCTAGTTTCATCCATCTCATGATCATCAAAATGAATCCACTAACAAGGTTGATCAAGTCTTGTTAACGAACTCATTCCGAATAACATGGAACCGGAGAAATTTCGAATAACACTATGTTACCTCAACGGGGATATGTACATCCCCAATAATAAGAATATCATATTTCTTCTTGACAGTTGGAAGAGGAAATTCAAAACCTCCAAATATAATCGATGGAATTTTTCCAATAGAGTTGATACTATGAACTTGAGGTTGTTTCCTCAGAAAGTGTACTGTATGCTCATTACCATTAACATGAAAAGTGAAATTTCCTTTAGTGCAATCAATAACAGCCCCTGCAGTATTCAAAAAAGGTCTTCCAAGAATAATAGACATACTATCATCCTCGGGAATATCAAGAATAACAAAGTCAGTTAAAATAGAAACGTTTGCAACCACAACAGGCACATCCTCACAAATACCGACAGGTATAGCAGATTTATCAGCCATTTGCAAAGATATTTCAGTAGGTGTCAACTTATTCAAATCAAGTCTACGATATAAAGAGAGAGGCATAACACTAACACCGGCTCTAAGATCACATAAAGTAGTTTTAACATAGTTTCTTTTAATGGAGCATGGTATAGTGGGTACTCTTGGATCTCCAAGTTTCTTTGGTATTCCACCCTTAAAAGTATAATTAGCAAGCATGGTGGAAATTTCAGCTTCCGATATCTTTCTTTTATTAGTAACAATATCTTTCATGTACTTAGGATAAGGATTCATTTTAAGCATATCAGTTAATCGCATACGCAAAAAGATAGGTCTAATCATTTCAGCAAAGCGCTCAAAATCCTCATCATCCTTTTTCTTGGATGGTTTGGGAGGAAAAGGCATGGGTTTCTGTACCCATGGTTCTCTTTCTTTACCATGTTTCCTAGCAACAAAGTCTTTCATATCATAACGTTGATTCTTTGATTGTGGGTTATCAAAATCAATAGCAGGTTCAGTTTCTATATCATTATCATTACTAGGTTGAGCATCATCATGAACATTATTATTAACATTATCACTAGTTTCAGGTTCATTACCAGATTGTGTTTCAGCATAAGAGATAGAAATATCATTTGGATTCTCAGGTGTTTCAGTAATAGGTTCACTAGAAGCATGCAAAGTCTTATCATGAACATTATTTCTCTGAGAATCTTGCTCAATTCTCTTAGGATGGCCTTCAGGATACAAAGGTTCCTGAGTCATTCTACCAGTTCTTGTAGCCACTCTAACAACATAAACATTATTCTTACTACTCAATTCATTGAGCAAATCATTTTGAGCCTTAAGCACTTGTTCTACTTGAGTGGTAACCATAGAAGCATGTTTACTAATAAGTTTAAGTTCACCTTTGACATTAGCCATATAATCACCCAAGTGTTCACGCATATTGGAATTGTATTTCAATTGTCTACCAAAATAAGCATTAAAATCCTCTTGCTTAACCATAAATTTATCAAACTCATCTAAGCATGGGCTAGCTAACTTAGTAAATGGGATTTCAGCTTTATCATATCTATACAGAGAATTTACCTTTACAACCTGTGTCGGGTTATCAAGACCATGTGTTTCTTCAATAGGTAATGGATTAAGATCATATGTTTCTTCAACAGGCGGTAAATTAAGACCGTGTATTTCTTCAATAGGAGGTAAATTCTTAACATCTTCACCTTTAATACCTTTTTCTCATAGATTTATTTGCCTCTTGCATATCTTCAGGACTGAGAAATAGAATACCCCTCTTCTTCGGAGTTGGTTTAGGAATAGGCTCAGGAGCTGGCTCAGGAAGTGTCCAATTATTTTCATTTGTCAACATATTATTCAATAGAATTTTAGCTTCATCCGGTGTTCTTTCCCTGAAAATAGAACCAACACAACTATACATGTAATCTCTGGAAGCATCGGTTAGTCCATTATAAAAGATATCAAGTATTTCATTTTTCTTAAGAGGATGATCAGGCAAAGCATTATGTAATTGGAGAAGCCTCCCCCAAGCTTGTGGGAGACTCTCTTCTTCAATTTGAACAAAATTATATATATCCCTGAAAGCATCTTGTTTCTTATGTGCAGGGAAATATTTAGCAGAGAAGTAATAAATCATATCTTGGGGACTACGCACACAACCAGGATCAAGATAATTAAACCATATCTTAGCATCACCCTTTAATGAGAACGGAAATATTTTAAGGATATAAAAGTAGCGAGTTCTCTCATCATTAGTGAACAGGGTGGCTATATCATTTAATTTAGTAAAATGTGCCACAACAGTTTCAGATTCATAGCCATGAAAAGGATCAAATTCAACCAAAGTAATTACATTAGGATCAACAGAGAATTCATAATCCTTATCAGTGACAAAGATAGGTGAAGTAGCAAAAGCAGGGTCACGTTTCATCCTAGCATTAAGAGATTGCTGCTTCCATTTAGCTAATAACCTCTTGAGTTCGTATCTATCTTTGCAGCTAAAATAGCTAAATCAGCTTCTTTTTCAAAAACATAACCCTCAGGAATAACAGGTGAGTCTTCATCATCACTTTCATCAATATTATCAGATTCAATATTTTCATTCTCTCTAACCCTAGCAAGTTGTTCATCAAGAAATTCACCAAGTGGCACAATAGTATCAAGCATAGAAGTAGTTTCATCATAAGTATCATGCATAGCAGAAGTGGCATCATCAATAACATGCGACATATCAGAATGAATAGCAGAAGCAGGTTTAGGTGTCGCAAGCTTACTCAAAACAGAAGGTGAATCAAGTGCAGAGCTAGATGGCAGTTCCTTACCTCCCCTCGTAGTTGAGGGATAAATCTTGGTTTTTGGATCTCTCAAGTTCTTCATAATGATAAGCATATATAAATCCCAAGTGACTCAAAGAATAGAGCTATGCTCCCCGGCAACATCGCTAGAAAATAGTCTTGATAACCCACAAGTATAGGGGGTCGCAACAATTTTCGAGGGTAGAGTATTCAACCCAAATTTATTGATTCGACACAAGGGGAGCCAAAGAATAATCTCAAGTATCAGCAGCTGAGTTGTCAATTCAACCACACCTGGAAACTTAATATCTGCAGCAAAGTGTTTAGTAGCAAAGTAATATGATAGTAGTGGTAGCGGTAGAAAAAGGTAACGGTAGCAAAAGTAATGTTTTTCGTATTTTGTAGTGATGATAGCAATAACAATGGAAAAGTAAATAAGCGAAGAACAATATATGGAAAGCTCGTAGGCAATGGATCAGTGGAGAATTATGCCGGATGCGGTTCATCATGTAACAATCATAACATAGGGTGACACAGAACTAGCTCCAATTCATCAACGTAATGTGGGCATGTATTCCGAATATAGTCATACGTGCTTATGGAAAAGAACTTGCGTGACATCTTTTGTACTACCCTCCCGTGGCAGCATTAACACATAGTGAGGGATATTAAGGCCTCCTTTTAATAGAGTACCGGAACAAAGCATTATCACATAGTGAATACATGAACTCCTCAAACTACGGTCATCACCGATAAGTATCCCGAGTATTGTCACTTCGGGGTTAACGGATCATAACACATAATAGGTGACTATAGACTTGCAATATAGGATCAAGAACTCTCATATATTGATGAAAACATAATAGGTTCAGATCTAAAATCATGGCACTCGGGCCCTAGTGACAAGCATTAAGCATAGCAAAGTCATAGCAACATCAATCTCAGAACATAGTGGATACTAGGGATCAAACCCTAACAAAACTAACTCGATTACATGATAGATCTCATCCAACCCATCACCGTCCAGCAAGCCTACGATGGAATTACTCACGCACGACGGTGAGCATCATGAAATTGGTGATGGAGGATGGTTGATGATGACGATGGCGACAGATTCCCCTCTCCGGAGCCCCGAATGGACTCCAGATCAGCCCCCGCGAGAGGTTTTAGGGCTTGGCGGCGGCTCCGTATCATAAAACACGATGATTTTTTCTCTCTGATTTTTTTCTCTCTGAAACCAAATATATAGAGTTAGAGTTGATGTTGGAGGATCTCCAGGGGGCCCACGAGGTAGGGGGCGCGCACCCACCCTCATGGACAGGTGGTGGGCCCCCTGGTCTTCATCTTTTGCAAGGATTTTTTATTATTTCCGAATAGATGTTCCTTGAAGTTTTAGGTCATTCCGAAAACTTTTGTTTCTGCACATAAATAACACCATAGCAATTCTGCTGACAACAGCGTCGGTCCGGGTTAGTTCCATTCAAATCATGCAAGTTAGAGTCCAAAGCAAGGGCAAAAGTTTTTGGAAAAGTAGATACGATGGAGGCGTATCAAGAGGACAAGGCACATTAAATGCACCGCTTAGTGTCACATCGTGGCGTAGCCCAGCAAGCCTTGCCATGCCGTTCGGCCACCTTCTCCCCTGCCTGTGTGACACATCCCTGGACGGGTGTCATTTGGAGGTGATTTCCTTTGGAAATGGCTGCCACATGCCAAATAACAGCCACTTAGTCACTTGGGGCTTCGACTCCGCACCGATTGGTGACTTCCGTCGGTGTGAGGTGGAGCGGTGGAGGTTTGGCGGGGTAATCCGCCCTCAGCATCCCCGGCAAGCTTGCTGGGGCAGTCTTGAGATTTGTTTTCGGGGCAACATCAACCTCGCCAGGCTCGCCTACCCACAAGGGACATTTTTCCTTAGTGGTATCTTGCTCCTTTAGCTTGACATGGTCTTCTTGATCCGTCCTTTGATTTCTCTAAGGGATATCTCTCTGGCTTGGCCTTGTCTTCGATGTTGCAACCTCGCTCTTGAGCCTGTGTATAGTCTGGGCAACATACGTCTGGGGTTTGTTGCACCGACAATGTAAATACAAGATGGCATCACAACAAAACTCTACGACTCAAAGTATTTATTCAATAGGCTCCGAGGAGCTAGATATTACAAGCATCCAAATTATAAACATGTCTGAGTACAAACATCTGAAATGAAATAAGGCTAGGAAGCCTATCTATCTATAAGACCCTCCAAAGGAGCCAGACCTCTGTTTGGGATTCCCCGGCTAATTGTCAAAGCCCACGCGAAACTAGTAGTGAGAAAGAAATCTCTCTACAAAAACATAAATTAAGCAAACATGAGTATAAATGTACTCAGCAAGACTTACATCAGAACGAACTACATATGCATTAGTATCAACAAAGGGGATTGTGGAGTCTTACTACAACAAGCCAGCTTTGACCCAGTGGCTATCCTGAACTGCTAGTAACTTCTTTGAGGTGGCGCACACGAGTCCACATATTCACCATATCAATACACCACTATGGACCCGTTCCCGTCTCCCTATGAGAAGGCCATCCATAGCACTCACTCTTATCTTGCACATTTTAGGGAATCTACTTCAAAGTTATCTATGAACCATATAAGTGTTCCAAGTATTCCATATCCGCGAATGCGGCTATTCGAATAGATCATTTATAACCCTACAGGGGTGTACTTCACACACGCTCTCACCACTTACCGCTGTTTACATGACATGTACTCGGCAACCTTCAAGCGGAAGCCCGGGGAGGGTGTCAGCCACGACCTGACTAACCACACAAGTCGCTAATCCAGGTTTATCGCCTATTTGTGTTCCATCCACATGGAAGTCCGACCGAGGTTTCCACTACGGCCCCAAATAATGAGAGCAGGGTTCCCAAGAGCACCGTTCGGGTATCATCCCGTTACACCGTGCCTCGTGTCTCTACCGTGTCATAGCCCACCCCTAGGGTCAGCGCTACACATGGCCTCCAACACATATCCTACAAACACCAAAAACTAGTTGCAACTCCTGGACAAAGATCAAGGTGATTAATAAGTCGAGAGGGTCAATTAAGTATCCCAATGCGTGGTAGCAACTATCTTGGATCACAAACACAAAACTCAGTTCCTGAGGATGGTTTCAATGACACAACCCACCATGTACTCCTACATGGCCTCTCATCGCTACCTTTACCAAATTGTGTTCACACACTTAGCTGTCAACAGTAGGACATGTTCACACCATTTCAATCCATCCCAGATGAATCAGACCTGACACAACTCGAAGCATAGCAGGCATAACAATCAAGCATGAACGAGTAGGCACATCATGGCTCAAACAACTCCTACTAATGCTAGTGGGTTTCAACTATTTACTATGGCAAAGATAGGTCATGCAGAGGAATGGGTGGTTCATCTATCGCAACATGTAACAGTTGAATCATTGTTGTCCTAATGTGGTAAAAGAGAGCAAGAGTGAGAGAGCGGGACTGTATCGGAATGCTCAAAGGGGGTTTGCTTTCCTGGCACATCTGAAGATAGTAGCTCTTCATCAGTGACATCAATCTCAACAACGAAACAATGTCTACCGAGAGGGGACAAACATCGGCAAACAAGAGGGAACACAGCCAATGCAATGCAACAATATGATGCATGATCATGTCATAGCAATATGATGTTCATTGAGCTAATGCCACTAGCAACACAATTAAATGAAGTCGGTTTGAACCTCCAAAGGTTCAAACCCAAACTCCACATGTGGTTATTTAAAGGCCATTTATTTGATTCGTCCTATAAAGTTGCCATAAGTTTTTCTAACATGCATGAAAATGCCATAAACATATTCCTTGAGTTTTTCTGATAATTTTTCATATATAAATTATTTTTCTCTGAGCTACGGTTTATTTTCTACGATTTTTAGAAGTTTTAACATTTTTTGAGATAAATAAATCATTTTCTAATTTATTCTAATTCCAGAAAAGCATTACTGCATCAGCAATACGTCACGCTAAAGTTAGCTGGTCCACCCTGGTCAAAATGGTCAAACCTGACCAGCGGGGACCTCATGTTAGTGTGATAGAGGACTAATTGAGGTTAGTTAGTTCCTAACCAAAATATTAGCAGGCATGGGTCACACTAGCAGTGCCCTAGGAGGTTAATTACGGCATCAGTAGCCCCTAATGATGTGTCCACGTCATCCAAAATGGTGTTTAGTCGCCGGTGCTAATCGGGACATGGCGAGGTTACCCGTCCGGCCAACTCCGGTTATGGAAGCTCGTGCGGCTGGGTCCAGCAGATGCATTGCGACAAGGCATATCGACCAGTGGTGGTGTGTGGTGCTAGGGTGGCTAGAATCGCTGACGGTAGTGAGCAAGGTGGCGGCCGGAGGACGGCTATGCATGGCCGTGGTGCTGCATCTCGAGGGAGAGCGAGCGGAGGTGCTAGGCATAACCTATGGGGCAGCAGGAGCACACCAAAGCAGCTGGTCTGGGTGGAGGGGCTCAAGAGCAGGGAGCTCGTCGGCCATGGCAGACGACGGCTACGGGTGCTTGCGGGACGGTGGCTAGTGTGCAAAATGGAGCACGGGGAGAGATGGGATGGGGGCAGGGGCTCGTGCTGAAGACGAAGAGCAGGTCAGTGGGCTCGCGGAAGGCTGGATGGCATCGAAGCATCTCTGGTGATCTGGAGAGCCGAAGGTTGAAGATGACGGCGTCAACAGCGTTCGGGTGCGTTCGGCGTGGCTTGACTTAGCGGAGAAGGTGTCGGTGATGGAGGCGAACTCCGTGGACGTGTTTGGGAGGCGAGGCAGTGGCCGTGGCCGCGGTGGTTCTCGTCGACGGTCTCGGGTACATCTGGGGGAAGAGCGAGGGAGAGAGGCAGAGGAGGGAGAGGAAGCATGGGAGAGGGCAAGGGGACCGGGGTGGCGCGTGGCGTCATCCAGACGGGTCGAGGAGGAGGCTGGCAGGCAGGAGGTGGAGTCCAACGCATGTGCTGTCGCCACGACCTCGCTCTGCCTACTGGCTAGAGGAAGAAGACGAGGAAGACCCTCATGGGTCGGGCCTGCTACAGTGTTGGGCTACATGTGGGCTACCAGGTAAGTCAGGTGAAGTATGTTTCTGTTTTATTTTTTTATTTAAACTTTGCCACTATTGAAAAATTAAAAAACTATTTCAAAATAGTGCCAATACCCTCTGAATAATTTTATGTTGCAGAATGAACATTTCAAAATGCACATCAAATGTTTCAAAGTTATTAGAAATTATATCCTAGTTATATGAATATAACTCAAATTCAAATGGCTATTGATTTAAAGTCAAAGTCCCAAAAATAATTCCTTAAAAATGTTCCTAAATTTTGGTTTGATATATAGCTGTTGCCAAAATTCTCAAACATTGCATCAGGATATCTTGGAATCAAATAATGAAATTTCCACGGTTCTTTGCCCTTCTTTTATTTAAGTTTTTGAGGCTTCAAATTCCTCAATTCAGATTTCTTGAAATCATACATGATGCATGATGCTCTCAAGTGCAACTAATTACAAGCAGTATTCTAGTGTTGTGACATTCTTCCCCTATAGACCACCACGCTGGCCGTCGGGCGAACCACTGGCCCCTGCCCTCCCCTGAAAAGCCGACAACCTCCGGTCTTCCGCTGCCCCTAGCCAACACCCTAGACAACCCCACCCCCACCCGCGTCGTGTTTTGCCTCCGGCGAGGCCCCACCATAGCCCAATGACCGCCCCCACAACCAATGTCCCCACCCAAAACCCTAAGATAGATAATGGGGCAACCCTCCGGTGAGTCCCTTCTTCCCTCTGGTGAACTCTGCCGAACTCTCAAAAATGGACCGACCCGAAAATGAATTCAGTCGACTGTCGTTTAAGATAACGTGGAATATAATAGGAGAAAACCATAAGCATTGCGAGTAGAGTGGTGAGCGTGCCATGGCGGGTCTAAAGGTGCAAACCGGACAAAGGCAACTTCAGAACCAATGATTGCTTCCAACTAACAAGTAAGATTCTAAGTGATGGACAAGAAATCACTGTAAAGCAGTGGCGATCTATTTTCTTTCTAAGATAAATAACTTGAGCAGATACGAAAGAGTACCACCCCTGGTGTAGCGCCGTGTTAGCATCTACAGAGACGTTGAGGGTGCTGCGGTAATGATGGCTATAAGCGACGTGGAAGCATATCTAGGAGGGTAGACGATGGCGGCGAGGGAAATATCCCAACGCGGTGGACGAGGCATCATACGAGGGGCCTTGGCAAGGTGGACAATAGCGCGGATGAAAGAGGATGTGATGCAAGGATCCTGGTCCGAAGCTATGGATGAGAGAGGTCAATCTCTTGGAATGGACAACGACGTCGGGGTATCAACTCCGGCATGGTGGAGTAGGACGACGGTGGATGGGGTGGTGGACAGAGGAGAGTTGGGGTGGAGAGGGTGTTTTCCCGCCCACAGAGTACGAATGGGGAAATGGAGGGAGAGAGGTATGGGGAACCATGTCTTTCAGGACATGCTTGTCTCAAATGCGAGGAAATTTACAAACTTAGCCCCCATTTGAAATTTCCGACATCACAACAATATTGGTCGGTTGGGATTAGGACGGTAATCTCGCATACACCGAATAATTGCCGATAGAGATTTCGGCCGAGGAGAGTTTGTTTTGGCGCCCACAGTGTATGAAGCCGGGTGAGAGTTGATTTCGGCAGGGGAGAGAGTGTGTTTTGGCACCCACCATGTATGAATCTGAGTGAGAGACGGTTATTTCATGTTTGAGTGAAAATGCATACCTGCCCCTATCTACACCTATATAAATCGAGCTGACAGGTTTTGCGTGTCGGATAGGCAGTAATTTCCATCTCCCCGATTTTGGTTTCGGGCAGTTACGTCCGAGCATGGACTGCGTGTTTCGCTGCTTCATTCAAAATTTGGGATAGAAAGCTTGCATGTTTGCCATGCCAACTCAATTCGAATTCATTTTGTATTCTTTTTTTCCGAGCAAGATCCATTTTGTATTCCAATACAAATCTATATGCATCATTTTTTATATATACTTTCAAAAGCACAACACCCTTTATACATAAATATGGTTTACAAATGGCATGATCTTAGATTCATAAGGCCGAATCCATCTTAATTTTAATTTTCAAATATTTGAAACCACTTTATGTTGAAATCCAATGTATGCATTCCTCGCTAACTATCTCCAATTAATATGTGTTTCATGCAGTTTTTTTACTTCTCAAACACGTATAATGTGTTTGACACACGCAACATATAGTATAGTCCCATTTAGACATTAATTACATATAAACCATGCATTTTCTCTAATTAAAAAAGAATGGATCACTAATATTCATAAACTAAATAACATTACATGTGTCCCCAAATTCAAAGAATACACATGTTTGATAGACCAATTTTTGTTATGATATTATCGATGTCCCGATCTCTAGTTTAAATATTCAAATCCCCTTTAATCCAAATATTCATCCCATATAGCTATCACTCATGCTTATATCTCTCTCTAGACCAATACGGCTTCACCGTCTCTCGGGTATCTCTCGTGCTACTTCTATGTCGATATCAGTCTTTATCTTCGTAACACACTGACGACACTCTCTCCCTCGACCTTCACTCTATCTCTCTCGAAGTATATCTCGCTCCCGGCTATGTGTCTCTAACTATGATTCTCCTGGTGAAATCTCTTTCTCTCACTCAAACACAAACTTCATCTCCCGAGGTCTCATTTCTCTCTACTGTTCCCCTGTATGCCGCTCACACACACTCTCTCACTCCGAGATGTCTCGCGCTCCCTATGTCTCAATAGCTATGACTCTCCCTCTTAAATATCTCTCTCTCACACAAATACAAACTCCATCTCCCAGGGTCTCACATCTCTCCACCATTCCCTTGTGTGCCACTCACACGCACCCTCTCTCCCTAGGGATATCTCACGTTCCCTAATATGTATCTCTAGCTATGACTCTCCTTGTGAAATATCTTTCTCTCTCGCAAACACAAAACTCCGTCTCTTGGGATCTAATTTCTCTCTAATATTCGTTTGTATGTCACTCACACGCACCCTCTCTCTATCTCTCTCACACCCACACACATAACTCAACCTTCTGATCCACTTGACCCTTATCTCTAAGACATACACACTAGCTGATCTCCCTCTAGCTTGCATCTCTATCTCTCTGTTTCTCCATCAACCTTCTTTCTCGCCCGCACTCTTGCTTACTATCACACACACTATATCTATTTCTCTCTACATACAGTCAGGCACCCTCTTTTTATGTTTCTCTCTCACACACATAACTCACCCCTCTGAACCACTCAACTCTTATCTCTAAGACACAAACTAGCCGATGTCCCTCTAGCTAGCATCTCTATCTCTCTATCTATCTGTTTCTCTATCAACCTTCTTTCTCGCACACACTCTTGCTTCCTATCACGCACACTATATCTGTGTCTATATATGCATCTGTAGGCCGATCTCTTTTGCACATACATTGTGTCTCGCTCTCTCTGGTCGCCATAGATGCATGCTCCAGCCCACACCACTCTCTCTTTAAGAAAAACACATGCGCAATCATCAGGCCTTCTTCCCTCCACTCTCACACGCATGCATATTGTCATACCTATCCATCTCTCCCATCCTGTTGACCTGATGACTTATATCTCCTTTCTTTTATCTCGATCATGCGCGCACACACACACAAACACACATCCCACATATCCATGTATACCTCTCGCACATGCACGCTCAAGGTCTCATATGTCTCCATACGTAGTTAATTACCCTCAACCCTCACCCCACATCAAATCTTTCTCTTCATGTGTGTACATGGCTTCCGTCTGGATGGGTCTCTTCTCTAAGACACACACTCACACTTAACTATCTCCTTCTAGCTACCCCCTCTCTCATTCCTTCCTTCTGTCTCTGAAACCAATAAGACTATCCCTTTGTTTAATTCCCACCTACACGCACCATCGATAGTAGAATTCCTTGGTGTTTCTCGAACAAACACGTTATCTTGATGTCCACTCCTCTCACGCGGACACGCCTTCTCTTCCCTCTTTAGAGCGCTCTTCTCTCTCGCATCCGCCCTCACTGGAGGCCTCTGCCATGCACATCACCTCTCTATGATGAAGCCACACACACTTAATTACTTTCCCTACTGAAGACTCCATTTCACAAACACACACACACAAACACACACACACTCACACTCACACACGCGCGCTCAGGGGTGCACTCTAAGACTCTGTTTCACACACACATGCCCTAGGTGGAGCATTTGCTCCTACCACCCTTCGTCCAACCTTACCCGTCTGGTAATCAATCACCTTAATTTACTTATATAACATGGACAAATTCTACTTTATTTTTGTAGTTAGCAAACTTCTCATAATTATATAACGCAAATCACGAGCAGGAAGTGACATTTTTTTACACAACCACATTAATATGGCCACATAAATCACAAGCTAAAGTGTAGTACCATTATACTTATATGCTAATGCAAAAGGTGGAGTACATGTTCGAAGAGTAGAGGCACGCACACACACACACACTATCTCTCAGAATCTCACACACGTACCAGTTATGTGACGCCCATTAAACAGGCCCGTATGTGTACAATTTGTCCACGCACGGGTACACGTGATGGAGCACATTTATTTAAGTCAGACGGCAAACCCAAAAAGTATCCACATTCATTCCCCTCCCGCTACTCTTATCTGGTCGTCGTCACCCGATAGCCATGGCCCGACCGAAGGTAACAACATACGCCATGCTCCCACCGGAGCGGCACTTTGAGATGCTTCCGGAGATCTGGAGGTGGTGCGAAGCCTAGATCGCAGTCGCCTTGCCTTTGGCGTCTGGACTTGCCAGAGCCGGAGGAGGAGGCAGTGGAGGCGAAGCAACACGCGGAGCCTAACAAGGAGAACGATGATGCGGGCGATGCATAACCGGAACAGGAGGACGATGACGTGGGCAATGTGGACCCGGAGGAGGGCGACGATGATGCGGGTGAGGCTGAGCCGGCGCCATTGTCTGCATGCTTCGCCATGCCGGAGTTGACCCAAGTGGGAGGGGTGGTGGAACAGCAGGCCATCCTCGAGTCCATCCAGTCGGAGGCCGAGGTGGAGGCCAACCGCCGCTTCCTCCACCAACGGGAGTGGGGGATCAATGAGATGTTCACCAAACTGGAGGAGGAGAAGGAGGACCCGGAGTTGCAACATGTGGCCGCCTACCCATCTCCGACGACGAGTAGTGTGGTCTAGCTTAGGTTATGTAATTTAGAGATATTATAATTGAGCACCTTTCCTGCCCTTTCAGACCATAAGCGTTTTTGGTCGTCACATCTAAAACTGTGGGCATCTTTGGCCGTTAGATTTCCTTCTAAACCCGTCCAAGTGTTCGTACACGATAGAAAGCACTACACAAGCTGGGCCGCTGCTCCAGCGACAAAATCCCTTGTCTGCTGTTGAACAAGGCCTACTTGTGCAAAACAAAAGAAGGTGCTTGGGCTTGGCCGCTTGGGTGATGTGAGCCCACTAGGACAAGGATCCCACACCCCACGCCCATGCCAGCGGTGATGCGAAGTGGCACGGCTGCGGCGGAAGGAGAATCGGAGCTGTGGATTTAAAGGTATCATTGATGCGAGCCATAATGTCGATGGAGGCGCGTTACTTGCTGGCGTTGATGGTTGATGTGTGTTACAATACCGCTGCCTCCCCCTCCTTAGTTCATGCCCGATGCACCCATATGTGCGATCCTTCACATATCTTCTTCGCTCGGGAAGATCTTTTGTACCCCTACACCCCTCCTCTCTGTGGTTCGTATTCCATCTACTGATTTTATTTGTTCTCTTGAAAAAATTGGTTGTCCTGTTAATAAAATTGTTGGATTCCTCCAGCCACTGGACCATGTGAGGTGAGAGTAGTCCGGAAGACCAAGATCCGACAGGAACGACAACATCCACAAAAGGCAGCTTCACCATCCAACGAGGCAAAAGGGAACCAACGCTTGGAGCATGTCGCCGTCCGTGGCCAGCACCCCGAGGAGTGGGAAGGTCACCGAAGCTCGCCAAGATCTGAAGATCACCAGAAGGCTGAGGGAGGCCATGGCACCCCTTTGTAGATGAGATTCGCCGCCTTTTCCTCACAAGCGTCTCCAGAAGAACAACCATCATTGTTGCCAGATTTTCTTTGACTTATTACATGCTGGGTTACAAGTTGGTTTGATTTGTTATATTATGATTCTAATTATGTGCCATGCTCAAGTCAAGCTGGCACGTAACACCATGATGATGAATGGGATGGCGCCCCCACCCTCCCACCCACACCTAAACCCTAGCCCACCGGCGATCTCCACTCCTCTCCACTAATTTGGTGGATTGATCCACTCATCTTGTTCGACGTCTCAAGATCTCTCTGCTTATGTCTTCGGTGATGGATTCTTCTTCGGGATCTACCCTTGATCTGGATTTCTCCAGGGGTAGAGTTTTTGCTGATGAGATCTATAGGGCATCTGGCCTCGCTGTCCATCCCATGGATGGCAGAGGGGCATTTACCCTGGTTGTCTCCTTTAGCAGGCATGAATTTAGGCTTGATGAGGATTCTGTGGCTGCCGCTCTGGAGTCGGTGTTGGGAGGATCGGCCATTGATCTCTGGGTCTCATACATTGCTGATAAGGTATTTAGTTTCAATGTTTCATGCAAGGCTGTTAGTTTTCACATTGTGGACACTAGATCATACTCTTGCCCTCAATTCAAATGTTTTTTTCATTTGTGGGGAAATGGGGGTCCAAATTGGTTACAGGAATTCAAAATTTGGAAGAAAGAGTGTGATGCTGAGTGGATCTTGGTCAGTCCGTCTAAACGTAGGGCAGCCTTGGGCCTTCTTGCAATGCACAATCCCCCATCAAAGTCAGCCATTAAATCCAGGTCTTCTGTTTAGAAAAAGTTATCTTTTGCTACGTTTCAACAATGTGATGCATGCAAAGGGTATAGATATCATGCTACGGCAGAATGTATTGCGGACTCTGTGAGTGCTGGCTATGAGATTTTCGAGAGGGAGCGACAGGTCATTACTCTGCCCCAATCTGATGTTCTTATTTGGACTGTTGCTTCGCCACCGATTGTCTTTGGCACGGTGAGCTCGTCGGAGATCCAACAGCGTATCGCGTCAAGGGGTACTACCTCGGATCTTGTGCTGGCAGGTTCGGGCGGGATTTCTGGATCTCAAAATTTGCCTCTTTTGGGCCCTTCGGTGGTTGGCCCATCTAGCTCTACTGCCGTGCCGACCTCATCTCAGGCTGAGGCCTCTTTTGATCAAATGATAAATGATATGGTTGATGAAATTGTTACATGCTAGACCAGTTTTTAGCGTGGACATTTCTCTTCTTCATGCACGTCAACTTTAAAGTGCTTGGGTTGTTCTCGGGTTGGCCATACTAGGCGCGATTGCGCCCATTTCGCTAAGAGATTGGGTCTGGTTTGGAAACCCAAGCCCGCTAACGATTCAGTTTCCGAGGCAATAGCCACAAGGAGTGAGAATATCTCTCTGTTAGGAATTCCACCTATCTTGGACTCCTCGGTTTTGATTGCACCGTCCACATCGACCAACTCTGTTCATCCTGATCCAAGCACGCCTCTAGGCTCTCCGCAAGCACCATCACCGCCGCCTTCTGAGCCACACTTGCCACCACCAGCCATGGTCAACTTCCACATTGACCCAATGCAGTATGTCCCGGCTGGACATCACATCATCGATGCGGGGGATGCAAGATGGCCGCGTACCTTTGTCACGTCGCACGTCCCTATCATGCATCGTCATGAAGACTACATGCTGGCTGAAGTCATGCCCGTGCCTGCTGCCAATGAGATTGGTGCTGCTCGTGAGGAGGTAGCTGATTGGCTAGAAGCTCATGGATACCAGGTTCGTTCTGTTCAGCCCTGGATCAATGCTGTCGGGCTGTTTCGAGTCAGGGATCCCGCAGTGCGTTACACTCTTCTCCAACTCCCCCCACAACACCTCGGCAATGATCGGTTTGTCCGCTTTATGAAACATGATGAGGGGGAGGGTTTTCGTGGAGCTCAGGGCTTTCGCCAGGGTTTGATTATGATGCTGGGCATTCCTCTGGATCTTCGCAATACTGATAATATTAGAGCGGCAGTGAATACTTTTGGAAAATTTCACCATTGGAACAGTGAGGATCCATATCTAGTCAGATCCCTTGTATTTCCTTCCTTTCCTGAGGATGTTCTGGTGCCTCGTGATGTTGTCTTCAATGACTACGCTGCATGGGGTGGGGCAAGAGTGTCTTGGACAGCCCATATACATTCTTGGTGCCAACTTTGCAGAACAGATGCCGCAAGATGAGGATTGGATGCCAATCAATGGAAATCCTCACCCCCTTCCTGGGGTGCCCTTTCCTGATCTTCCTCAGTTTATCTTGCCTAATTACCCTGCTTTAGGTTGGAATGAGGTACCACCGCCTCCTCCAGAGCAACCTGACATGGGTGACAACAATTGGGGTAATGCAGTTTGGGGGGAAGATGAGCAGGAGCAGAATGATGTGCAAGTGGTGCAAGAGTCTATGGTACTTGATAACTCTGAAGATCATTCTCTGTTAGTGGAACAGCATATTCAGCCAAATTTTGTGCTCATTGATGATGTGGATCAACCTGTGGAGCCAGCAGTGGGACTGGAGCAGCCAGTTGTGGAAAACAATATTTCTCCAGTTTATAATCCAGAAGATTGGGCTTTGGTGGTCTATCAGCCACCTGCACATCATCCTGAAACTTATTTGGAGGAATCTGCTGACTTAGAGATGGTCATGGCTGCTCCTCTTCTACCTGCTATAGTCATCACTGCTGCTAAAGTTATGTTTGGGCCTGAGTTGCCACCTGAGATGATCTTCAGAAGGAATTTTGAGGCCATCTTGCATTCAGATTTCTGCTACGAAATCCCTAAGCCAATACAGGTGTTGCCTTTGCAGTCTGATCTGCTCTCTAAAAGAAGCTGGGACTTGGCCTTTGAGGTGCCAAGACTGACCTATGATAACACAAATATGGAGCATAGGCCTGTGGCTAGGGCTCTTTTCCCTGCTCAGCAGACTAAGTCATCTTCTATTGGTGAGGAAGTACAGTTTACTGAGCCACCTGAGCAACCTGAAGTTGAGCAGAGAAAGGTTAGAAGGCCCAGGAAAACTATGGCCCCCACTCCAGTTGTGGAAACCTCAGTAAGAAGGTGCACTAGAGGATCTTTGCAGAGAGATGGCTTCAAGCCAACTTTTCAGGAGCTTCCAATACAGGCAAAAAGGAGGAAACCCAAGGCCAAGCCCTTCTCAGCTACAGTGTCACAGAACATGCAGGATGAGCAATTTGAAGATCTTCCACCACCTACTCCCATATCCAAGCTGCAACAGATTGGCTAGGAACTGGGCATTGCTGATGATCTTATTACTGTGGAGCAGCTTATGGCTGATCCCTCTACTCCAACAACCAGTACTGCAAATGTTTAGTTCTCAAATGGCTAGTTGGGGGTGGCAGATGTTCTATTTATCATGGTTCTTGCCTTTTGTTCCTGTCTGTAATAATTTAAATGAATCATGCTGGACATGTGTGCTTGTTGAGGGTGGTGGCATTAGGTGTCATCAGACTATTCTATCTGCTCCTTTTGGTTTAAATGAGTAATTCCTGTAAGAACTGGAGTGTTTTATGCTGGAATGTTAGGGGTCTAAATTCTGAAGCTAGGCAAAGAGCTGTCAGACAAAAGTTGGATGAAAGTCAGTGTGTTATTGCCTGCTTCCAAGAGACCAAATGTGATTCTTTTGATTTCAGATCTATTCGATCTTTTTGTCCTAAAAGATTTGATAGCTTTCCTTTCTCCCCTTCTAAGGGTGCCTCTGGGGGCATTTTGATAGTGTGGAATTCCTCTGTTTTCTGGGCACTGTAGTTGAAATTCAGCAGTTTGCAGTTGTAATTCAGTTTACCTCCAAGCAAAATAATGAGCACTGGTCTCTTGTTTCTGTGTATGGTCCATGCCAAGGGGAAGCCAGGGACAATTTTGTATCCTGGTTATATAACCTACAAATTCCAATGGGTGATAACTGGCTCTTAGTGGGAGATTTTAACTTCATGAGATCTCTGGAGAATAGAAACTTACCTGGTGGTGATCTGAATGATATTTTCATTTTCAATGAAATAATTGCACATCTTGGATTGCTTGAGCTTCCTCTTGAGGGCAGATCTTATACATGGTCTAATATGCAGGATAATCCCTTGCTAGAGCAGTTAGATTGGTTTTTTTACTTCTACTGATTGGATCTCTTCATATCCCATGACTGAAGTGTTACCCCTGGCTAGAACTACATCTGACCATGTGCCATGTGTGGTCACTATTAAGACCTCTATTCCTAAATCTTCTATATTTAGGTTTGAGAACTACTGGGTTGAGCTTGAGGGGTTTATGCAATGTGTACAACATGCTTGGCAGAAGCCATCCCACAAATCTCATATCACTGCTAGAATTGCAGACAAGTTTAAAACTCTGAGAGGGGCCCTTAAGAGATGGCAGATGAGTATCTCTAAGATAAAAGTGCTGATCTCAAAATGCAATGAGGTCATTCTGTGTTTAGATGGCCTTGAAGAGGTTAGACCTTTATATAGACCTGAATTTAACTTCAGGAAGGTGGTCAAACTGCATGTGGAAAAACTTTTGCATATTCAGTTTGTATACTGGAAGAAGAGGTGTACAATCAGGTATATTAAACTTGGTGGGGAGAACACCAAGTTCTTCCATGCTATGGCCACTGAGAGGCATAGAATAAATTCCATTGCTTCTCTGATAGATATTGATGGGACTGTGGTCTCTAGTCATGCTCAGATGGAGGGCATCATATGGAATTGTTTCAAAAATAGAATGGGAGTTTCTGCTGGTATAGTAATGGGTTTTGACCTGAATGCTTTGCTCAAGCCAATAGAGGGGCTACACTTCTTAACTGAACCATTTACAAAAGAGGAAATGGATGACACTGTCAAGAAGATGCCCATTGACAAGGCCCCTGGCCCATATGGTTTTAATGGGTTATTTTTCAAGAAATGTTGGCACACTATTTGTCATGATTTTTATGAGCTGGCTGAAGCTTTCCATAATGGCACTGCAAACTTGGAGAATATAAATGGTTCTTATATTACACTCATCCCCAAAAAATTGGCCCCTAAAGGTGTTGGAGATTATAGGCCAATCTCTTTGACTGGGATGGGCCTCAAATTCCTGTGCAAAATGGCTACTAACAGGTTTCAGAGGATCATTATGAAATGTATACATAAGAATCAATATGGTTTTATTAAAAGCAGGACAATTCAGGATTGTATTGGCTGGACACTTGAATATCTGCACCAATGCCATCAGTCAAAGAGACCTATTGTTATTCTTAAATTGGATTTTGAGAAAGCCTTTGACTCCATAGAGCATGAAGCTATTCTGCTAATTCTCAAGCACAAGGGATTTAATCAAAAATGGATTTCTTGGGTCAAGCAACTGCTATCAACTGGAACTTCCTCTGTCCTCTTAAATGGAGTACCTAGTAGGCAATTCCTTTGTAAAAAGGGAGTTAGGCAAGGTGACTGTCTTTCACCCTTGCTTTTTGTAATTGCTGCTGACCTCTTGCAATCAGTAGTAAATGATATGTTCAAAAGAGGAATCTTAAAGCTGCCAATCCCATGTCATGACCAAGACTATCCTATAGTCCAGTATGCTGATGATACCCTAAACATCTTGCCAGCAGACAAAGCTCAAATTTTGGCTCTCAAGGACATGCTTCATGTGTTTTCCACCTCTACAGGACTACTGGTGAACTACCACAAATATTCCATGGTTCCCATTAATGTGGATGAGAACACTACCACCAGTTTGGCTGCTGCCTTTGGTTGCCAGGTTGGTAAGATGCCCTTCACATATCTAGGACTTCTTGTTGGTACTACCAGACCAAGAATGGTGGATTTCATGCCCCTTGTGGATTGCATGGAGAGAAGAATGTCAGCTAGTTCTTCTTTCTTAAACTAGGGGGAAAGGCTACAGTTCTTAAATTCTGCACTGTCTTCCATGCCCATATTCTATCTTGGCAGCCTCCTTGTTCCTGCAGGGATTTTAAAGCAATTAGAGAGAATACAAAGAAAATGCTTGTGGAGAAAACACAGAGATGAGCCCTCACCATCCTTGGCAGCCTGGGATCTAATTTGTAGGCCCAAAAACAAAGGAGGGCTAGGCATTTTAAATCTGGGTGTGCAGAACATGGCTCTCTTGCTGAAACATTTGCATAAATTCCTCAATAGGTTGGACTTGCCATGGGTTTCACTTATATGGGATACATATTACCACTCTTCTGTACCATAGGGGACTGATAGTTGTGGTTCTTTTTGGTGGAAGGATATATGTAAATTGCTGGATCATTTCAGGAGCACAACTTGGGTTCAGATCAACTCTGGGACTTCAGCTTTGTTTTGGTCTGATAAGTGGAAGATAGATGAAACAGTAATCACCTTGCAAACCAGATTCCCAAGGCTCTTTTCATATGTCAAAGATCCCTGGATTACTGTCTCTGAGGCTTTCCAATCACAGAATTTCGCAGAGTTGTTACACTTACCTCTATCTGCACAGGCCTACCAGGAGTATATGACTGTGCAAAACATGATGGCCAATTGTAATAGGGAAGTGGAAGCAAATGACATCTGGTTCTGGCAGGGATCTAGCCATGCTTTTAAGCCCAAGCTGTACTACTCCTTCTTGCATTCTAACATGTCTTTCAATCCTCTTCTTTTATGGATTTGGAGATCTGCCTGCACAATGAAAATCAAGGTGTTTGCTTGGGTGTTAATCATGGATAGACTGAACACCAAAGATATGGTTGAAAGAAGGCACTGGCATCTGGAGGATGGGGTAAACTGTGTTCGCTGTCCTTTGGGGACACGTGAGACCAGAAACCACCTATTCTTTGAATGTAATTTCAGTGTAAGAATATGGAATTACCTTCAAATATCATGGCCACCTGGAGAGGATATGTCCACAATTGTCATGCAAGCTAAGCAAGATTTTGCTAAACCTTTCTTTACTGAGGTTGTCTTTGTTGCTTGCTAGAATATTTGGATAATGAGAAATGCTAGAGTTTTCAGACATGAGACACAAAGCTTTAATAGATTGAGATGTGCCTTCATCCATGATATTACACTCATGCAACATAGAGTCAAGCAAAGATATAAGGAGGAGCTGCTTAGATGGATTTATTTCTTGCCTCCTTGAGTAGTCTTTTTCTCTTTATGTATAGATTACCTCTTGTAATCCTTGTACTGACATTTGCTTTATTAATAAATTCTTAATGCTGTGGGGGGTTTTCCCTACAGTCACCAGTCAAAAAAAAGTCAAGCTGGCACTTCTTTCCCTAATTATTGATTTATTACATGTTCAGTTCAGTTATATGTTGGTTTGGTCTTTTGTATCAGGCAGAGCGAGCTCTCCTTGCAGTCGTATCTGCCTCTGCAGGTATTTTTATCCCTTACATCCCCTTTCTCTAAATCCCCTTTCTTGCACGCCATCGCTTGATTAATATTTCTTTATTATTTTAATGTCAATTTTTTTCTCAAGAAGGTTTCTAATTGTGACTTCATTGTTTCATCAGTTTATGTTTCACTTACTTGCCCAAAACACACAATTTTTAGTTGCAGCGGACCAAACACAACTAGATCGTGCTAATGCATCATTTGAATCAACAATCTTGATGAACTTAAATTCCAAGGCATGTGGTGTGATATGTTTATGTAGCTTACCTGATAATCTACTATCAATATAAACTCACATGCATCAATTAGTGAAGGCACGGGGGTTGAAATATTTCATCTTGTGCTATACAGTTCTATACTTCTATTCCATGCAAGGCCGGGAAAACATAATTTAAAGCTAAGCATGAGAAGTTGTAAAATCTTAGCCTTACGAAGGGTGTGCTGTAGCTTGATGCTGACAATGACTTGCTAGATTATAGCATTATTATTTCCCTTTTAAATTCCAGGGAGCCCTCTTGTTTTCTTAAAGATGGTTGTATGTTGGTTCTTGGTTGCTCTTTTTCACTCAAACAAGATGATGCATACATCTTCTTATCTGTACTGCAACATGTCAGGAGAAAAGCACTACAGTCAACTCTACAATACTAATAGAGATGATACAAATTACCTACAACAAGTGCTAGATTGGAATAAAATGTAACTGTTCATTAACACTTTTAACATATTTGTTGGAATATTGCTATATATCTTTTTTTCCAGGAAGGCTGCTATATATCTTTGAAGCATATTGCATTGTAACAACACAAGGTATACATGCTACTGCTTGATATATAATCTTACAATAATATCATTATAATAATATCATTATCTAGGGTGTGTAGTGACTATTCTCTGATGTTTGAAGTATCAGAACCAACGTTGATATAGCATCAAGTGGTTGTGTTCATAAGTGAAGTATATGTGTTTGTTGAACCTACAGGATGAAGTGAAGAAACAAGTCTAAATCTCTACGAGTCCATTGCTACGTATGGAAGCATATAAATTCCATTTGCTAGGATATATATTACATCTATCCACCTATTATTGTCAAGATTTGAACTATATTTACTTTCCACTGAACTGCCATCAACTAACAAAGAAGGGTATAATCTTTCATCTCAGGTAAATCACTGCCTTCAACTTCAAATTGGCATGCGATGTGTTGTGACTGCTGTTAGAATTAACATTATATGATATAGTGCGATATTTCTCCTGCAAACTACTATTATGTCTATCAATTATGTTTTTAAGATGCCATCAAATCAGTAGGGAGCCTTGCATAAGTTTTACGTTCTGAAATCTAGCTGGCAATAAACTCGATCATATTTAGCAATGAATTAATATGTAGTATTGATATTGCTACTATAAATATAGTGTGTTATGTTGACAATAAGGGCATTGGTGCCATTATCAGTTACTCTTTCTTATATAATGCCTCCACATATTTGCGTCAATTAGTAATATTCAATATTACAAATAGACGGACGCAGCAACGCATGTCATCGATGATCTAGTTATGTGCATAGTATGTACTAGTACTAGTTACTACTATTGCATGTTATGTTTGGATTTGAGATATCTAGTACTACTCCTGAATGTAAGCCACTTTTAAGAAGAATGAATGATTGGCGAGCACCTTTTGTTTGTTAAAAAACATACTTCTAATACTCCCTCCTTTCTAGTTTAAAGGGCTCATCTAAAATATAGATTTCCATTACACTCAGACTTAAAGGGCTTTGAGTGTCATGCCACATTTATTTCACAAAGATAAGAGAAAGGAAATTTTAGTGGTCATGCATGCATCTTTTTTTGCTTGTACAATATTAGGGTTGACAATTCACTTCCCACAGATGTGCTCGGGCGGTGGAAGAGGAAGGATAAGGGAAGTGGGTTGTGGAGTACGCCAGCTGTAGCACGAGCTCCATGGAACGTCTGTGCCAAACAATGCGTAGTACAATATAGGTAGTACGTACATTAGTGGGGGTATGAATTAGCTTTTAGATTGCATGTGGATGACATGGCTACAACATGCAGGTTGTAGTTCGACAGCCTACCGCTCCGCCTCGCACGGTTTGTTCATGCAAGATTTGCATGCACGCATGTCACGCACGTATTTGTCGAAGTCGTGCTCGAAAAAGGGTGACGAGGTCTGCTAGTACACGTTGGTCCATGCGCCTGGAAAAGAAACTAATCCCAGTCCCTGTAAATTTGGTGCGTTCTTTAATTCCGAGGTGGTGGATTGACCCGAACATGCCTTACAACGAACTGCCCGCTAGCTCCCTAATCTCAAATATAAACTACACTAGTGCGCGTCCGCAGAACATCGTTTCCGAAGGGACGAAGCCTTGAAGTTACCATGTCCTCTCTTGTAAACCCGTTCCCCAAGGGACAAGGCAGTTCGTCTCCATTGCCATGGATTCGCAAGGCGGTGGCGTTTCTCATCCTCATCGAGGTTGGGAGACCTTGGACGACGATCATTTGGGAGAAATCGTAAGTCACTCAGACTTCCTCACATCCGCAAGACTCAGTGGTACTTGCACCAAATATTTCAGGAGGGTGCGTAAATATGCGTGGGAGAAGGCCATGATAGTTTGTTTTCCATGTGTGCTCGAGGACGAGGATGTTTCCTGGGGGGTCTCTCCACCACGGCATGGCCGTAGTTGCAAGTTGACGCCCCTTGAGATGCCGACGTTGAGGGGCAATCAAATTTTGTCCGATGAGCAGGTAAATGATGAGTTTGATCACAGAGCAAATGCATTATAAAGACTACTTCCGTGTCCATTTCACAATTCCCCCGCTGCCCACTATTTCATGGGTTAGGCTTGGTGCTAATGGAGATTGGCTTGCATATGTACGGGGGGGTACCAACATCAATTCGCACAACATCTACAACGGTGACACTATTCCCGTAGAACCTGCTGGAGTTATGCCCTAGAGGCAATCATGTATGATGATATTTCCTATGTGTTTATGAATAAAGATAGTCCTTGGACATTATCAATGATGTGTATCAGCAAGCATGTGACTTATTTGTAGGACTATGCATTGTATGAGGACTGTCCTAAAAGGTCCCTAGTCGAAAGGGCTGTGTGGATGCGCAACCGAATAGACTAGCATATGCCACAGTCGATAGCTTGGTCTCACTAGCCATGAAGCATTGGATGCTAACCGGATAATATGGACTCGGAAGGATCTGGTCGGATCTGGCATAGTCAGATCTGGGTCGAGATAAGGTCCGAGTCGGACAGACCCACCTATGAGACATGGTGATATGTCATCTGTGAGTCTCTAGTAAAATATATGTTCTATGTCCTGAGACCTGAGCAGGCGCATTTACTCGGGATGGTGTCAAACCTGCTTTGGGACAACCAAACGCTACTCCATGACTGGGTAGTTACAAAGGTAGGTTTCAGGATTGTCCAGACCCAAGCTGCGACACATGGTCAAGCAAGATGGGATTTGCCCCTCTAATCAGGAGAGATATACACTGGGCCCCTCGTGTGATCCGACCAAGATAATCATGGCCATGTGACATGGATTAAGAGATAATCCGGTTTGTGGTCGGCATCACTGGAACGAGAAAGAGGACGGGCTGGCACAAGGATGAGAGTATCGCTTTGAGCCTGACAACATATATCGTGCGGCAAAAGGAACAGAATTGTGATGTACAGGTTCTCCTAACAAGCTTCACCAGACACTTGGAGTCGGCATGCTTTGCTAGAGGCCGCTACCAACTAGCCGAGCCAGATATGATTCGACTCGCAACCAAGTGAACGAGAACCTAAGTTGTCGAGCGCTTAAGGGTGGGAACCTGTGAGGTTGGATCCGACTCCACGAGTCAGAGGTGATCCTACTCGGATCCATGTCGAGAAGACTTTGGGCTTTAGGATCAGTGTGAGTCCCAAGTGTTGAGCCTACAACGTTCGCCTATATATTGTGGGGGTGCGACACACTCATTCGGTAGATCGCTTTGGCGCCATCACTAGGGTTTTGCATCTCTTGCAACTAGCCACCTCCACTCGCCGCCAACTGTCTGAACGGACCTAGTAGTCCGTCGCATGGTGTTCCTCCTGCATGTGTGAATACCGTTAGAGATGTGCACTTGCACTGCTCAGGCTAACCTATACGTGGGATCCGACGACCGGCTGTTCAAGGCAGATCGGACGAGGAGGAGACGATCCACATGGATGCGCTACCCCAACTCTTCTTCCGTTGCACGACACTGCGCGTCTAGTGGTAACAATTTGTGATCCATCTCCTATAGCATGATCTTGGTTGTTCTGGGCGTAGGAAAATTTAAAATTGCAGTCGACGCACCCTACTGTAGAACCCAGCAGTGGTATCAGAGCCTTGGTTGTTCAGCTCTCTTGGATGTACTATCGCATGAGCAGATGAAGGACATCGCCGGCTCCCCCCCCGGTTCGCCCTCCCCGCCACGACCATGAAGCCGGCACATGTGCGTGGGCGCTGCTGGCAGCGAGGAAGAGTAGTGCATGGTAGGTCACTGTCGCTATGGTCCCAGGAAGGCCACTGCTCCTACCCTCCATCAACACCAAGCTTGGTGGGCTAAACATCAGCGACCGATTAGCCGCTTGAGGTGACGTGGAGGCAGAAATCTTCAGAACCTTGTACTCCGGAGGAGGAGGTTATGGAGGCGGAGCTGGACAGTGCCGAGGCGGATGAGGAGGAGGCGAAGGCAATAGCTGGACAGTTCTTGGGGCTCATGGTCGGACATGGTGGGAGTGTTGGAAATATGCCCTAGAGACAATAATAAGTTGGTTATTATCATATTTCCTATTCATGATAAATGTTTATTATTCATGCTAGAATTGTATTGGCCGGAAACTTAAATACATTTGTGAATACATAAACTACACCGTGTCCCTAGTAAGCCTCTACCATACTAGCTCATTGATCAAAGATGGTTAATGTTTCCTAACCATGGACATGACTTATCATTTGATGATGGGATCACATCATTAGGAGAATGATGTGATGGACAAGCTTAGCATCAGATCATTTAGTTATTTGCTATAGCTTTCTTCATATCAAGTATATGTTCCTTTGACCATGAGATCATGCTACTCCCGGATACCGGAGGAATGCCTTGTGTGCTATCAAACGTAACTTTGTAACTGGGTGATCATAATGGTGCTCTACAAGTATCTCCGAAGGTGTCTGTTGGGTTGTGTGGATCGAGACTGGGATTTCTCACTCTGTGTGATAGAGAGATATGGGCCCTCTCGGTAATACAACATCATAAGAAGCTTCATGTGCCTAATGAGTTTAGTCGCGGGATCTTGTATTATGGAATGAGTAAAGAGACTTGCCGGTAACGAGATTGAACTAGGTATGGAGATACCAAAGATCGAATGTTGGGTAAGTAACATATCGTAGGACAAAGGGAATTGCATACAAGATTGAATGAATCCTTGACATCGTGGTTCAACTGATAAAGATCTTCGTGGAATATGTGGGAACCAATATGGGCATCCGGGTCCTACTATTGTTTATTGACCAGAGAGGAGTCTCAATCATGTCTACATGATTCTCAAACCCGTAGGGTCACACACTTAACATTCGGTAGCGCTAGGGTAGTATTGAGATCTTAATATGGTGATGTCTAAAAGTTGTTCGGAGTCCCGAATGGGATCCAGGACGTCACAAGGAGGTCCGGATGTAAAAATTCATATATGGAAAGTTGTTTTTGGGGTTCCAAAACAAGTTTGAGTTTTTTCGGTATTGTACACATAAGGTTCTAGGGTGGGGCCCACCTGCATGGGGGGCCCACATGAATGTGGGTAGTGGGAAAAGTCCCCATTCCCTTGGTCTAGGAGCACCAAGATCCTCCCTTAAAAGGAACTAGTAGAATGCCCGTGCGTTGCCACGGGCCAACAAATGAATCTGTAAACAATACTCATTTTACTCCCACAAAAAATCATGTTGCACACACTTTTAAACCACAGCACAAATGCAAGTATCTTCCTCTCTATTCCAGCAAACATCATGCACCCCTCTGGCCTCTCTTCTTCATTGAACTTGTCATTCATCATCTCAATCTATTGCCCCTTGACTGTGCATGTGGCTTCTATGTCGGTGATTTGTTGTCTCACTCTATTACAAACGCAACGTGGAACACCACCAACAGATGATGAGATATTTTGCACCTCACATTACTCCAAATGATAAGAAAAGGGTCATATGGACATGGAAATATTCTTTTCACCACTTGTTCACTCACAAACTGACTACCAATAATGCTCTACTTGTCTCCGGGTTCTCCTTCCATGTCCACCTAAGATGTGTATCCATCACTTTACCTCACTAAAACTTATTTTCCTATGGACCTCAAATATACATACAACAATCACACAACAAGGTTGCATCGTTGCCATTCCATCTCTTCTTCCACAAGCCCTTCCACTTGAACTCTTTTGGTCATTGCTGCTTCATCGTCACCCTGTTCCAAATCTGCGTATCTTACCATCCGGGTCCAAATACAACCATTTTTTCTCTAAGTCTATCAATTTGTCGTATCAAGTTTGTACTTTCAGCCTCAGAATTTTTATTTTTCAGAATGAGATGGGTTTATAGAGTTCACTTCTATGAAAGAGAACACAACAGAGATTGATACAAATTTGTATGAACAAGACTCGGTTATAACGACGAATACGAACACACGGTGAGTTATTCAATGGTGTAGCTAGCTACATTACTATGTTTGGCAAAAAAGTTCTAAAGGAATCTCCAAAGCAGACTACTGATGTTTCAAACTCTAGAACACAAGAACTTCTTCCTACAATGTTGAAGCAGTCACTAAACCCTGCAATATGAGCATCGAAACATATGGCAAACATGTGTCTTTTCACATTTGTTGTCAGAAAGAAAGCAAGTGATTGATTACTATTTTTATTGATTCTTCCAACTCCAGACCATGAGAACATCTTCCTATAATGTTGGAGCAGTTGCTAACCCCTGAAATATGGGCATTGACACATAAATAAAGGAAAAATAAGAATGCAGAGTAAAGGTAGAGTATATACATCATACATTATACAAGTGTGTCATCTAATGATCTGGTACATGGACCGAGAGATCATTCGGGCAAACTGGAAGCAAGGTGAGTATCCCATCTAAACAATGATAAATGATTTGGGCAACAGTAAATGGAATAGGAATGCAATCTAACTATGATAAATGATTTGGGCAACAGTAAATGAAATAGGAATGCAATCTGACTTTGCATTGATCCCATTGATGTAACCAAAGGTGACCAAAACAAGAAATAGCTGGAAATTGATTATGGCAGAAGCATATGCGCACTAATGGTGCCTTGCATCCAAATGCACCTAGAAATAATTATAGGAAATTAGCATGAATATATCAGAACCAAATGTATGTATACATAGTGTAACATCCCAAATTTTCAATTTGGAATGTTATACATGGATCATCATTGCATATCATATTTTATTTGCATTTTGGCTTGATCCTAGAAATCCTACGCAACTCAAGGACCCATGGAGAGAGTTGGGGATTTCGTTATTTTCATATTTGGGGTTTTCTCAAATTTTGAAAATAGGATCATTTGATTTTATTATTTATCTTCAATAATTCCAATTATAAAAATAAGTGAGAGGGAATAAAATGAATTTCCCAAATTAAAGGAATATTGAGGATTTAATAAAAAAATCATATAAGATTTTATTTTGGAGTTTTTTGCTATTTTATTTGAATTTAGGAAAAATATGCATTTTTCAAAATTGCATTTAGGCCCCAAATAATTGTTCACCTTGTCTGGCTTGATTTTAGAAGTCGGGGAAAATTTATTTTGGGATTTTTGGAGTCCGTTTAGTATTTCTTTTATTTGTTTTTCTACGCGAAACTATTTAAAAAAAACGAACCGACCTAACCGGGCCGTACCCGACCCAGACTCTAGCCCGGCCGGCCTTTATAAGCCGGGGGAGCCCAGCCCCGAGCCGCCCAGCCCCGCCCTAACCCTAGACGCCGCCGCCCCGAGCCGCCGCCCGCTGCCGCCGCTCGGGCCGCACGCCGCCTCGCCGCCGCCCCGCCGGAGTTCGCCGCCGCTGGAGGTAGCCGCCGCCGCCGGTCTTCACCGGTTTACCGCCCGGTTTTTTTTATAAAAACCATGGTCGTTTTCTTTTTTTAATTTGGTTTATTTTTTTCCTGATTTAGTTTATTTAGCGGACGTTCGTCCGTACATTCGTTTTAACGAACAGTTTTCGTCGTTTAGCCGCAGACAGCGAACGTTCGCTCGTTAGCCTGTTCGTCGTTTTTTTTCTTCTTGGATTTTCCACGATTATTTCTGATCGCTATTTCTGATCTAATTTTCATTTTAGTTTAGCTTTTCACTCGTTTATCGGAATCAGGCGATTCAAGCGCCTTGAGTTTCGTCTCGAAACTCTCTTTCCGTTTAACCAACTCAAACAAGTTTTTGTTTCTGTAAAATTTGACTTAGATCCAGATTAGTAAATGAAGCTTGTTTCTTTCGCCGTTTGACTTTCGTTGCTTCGTTTGAATTGATTCTTTTTGCAAACCAGAGTTCTTAAGTTGAACTTTCTGGTTGGATCTCTTATCGAGTTTACATGTGCTTTAGATGAGTGCTTATTATGTGCTTGTTTGTTTGCGATAGAGTACCCGGAGTGCGTCGCTTGCTACTTCGAATATCTAGGTTTCACGGATCATTAGCAAGGCAAGTAACACTTTGATCATACCATCTTACTACCCTGTTTTATTGCATTAGATCAATCCTCAAACATTGCATGATTAGGATCTAATTAAATTGTGGGTTGGGAAAGTAGATGAGGTAGTACCTGTTACCTGTTTTATTATCAAACCCTTAGGAGTTACTTCTACGTTTGCTTATATTGCCATGTTATGCTAGTAGACGTGGATTGGGTGAGTGTATCCATGACAGATGTGAGATTGTTAATTAATGGTTTATTTAAGGTGGCAACTTTAATACACATCTAGGTGGATTGAGGCACCTGGGTATTCCATCGATTGCCTGTTTTTCTTTATGGACCGCCACCCAGGCTCAAAGGGATCATGAGATTATTCATACTAGAAACTTCCGTGTGCAGCCACAAACTACTATGGGCTCTAGCATAGTTGATTAAGTCGTGCGAACTCTTACAGTGGTAGACTAGCAGATGTAGGGGAAAGTATGTGTAACGGTCTACCCGATCGTAAGGTGCTAGCGCTTCTGGAAGACTATGTCTCGGTCATCCGTTTCTCAAACACCATGTAGTGCGAGAATCCCAACGGAGGAGATCGAGTCTTGTGGGGAAACGTGCTGTAACGCCCCAGATATACTTTCCCAATTTATATCCAACTCTTGCCGTTTCCGGCGTTAAGTTATATTTATTTCTCGGGTTCAGGTCTTTGTCTCCGTGTGTTATTTTCTTTTGCATGCATCTCATATCATGTCATCATGTGCATTGCATTTGCATACGTGTTCATCTCATGCATTCGAGCATTTTCCCCGTTGTCCGTTTTGCATTCCGGCGCTTCGTTCTCCTCCGGTGGTCATTTCTACCTTTCTTTCGTGTGTGGGGATTAAACATTTCCGGATTGGACCGAGACTTGCCATGCGGCCTTGGTTTACTACCGGTAGACCGCCTGTCAAGTTTCGTACCATTTGGACTTCGTTTGATACTCCAACGGTTAACCGAGGGACCGAAAAGGCCTCGTGTGTGTTGCAGCCCAACACCCCTTCTTTTTGGCCCAAAACCCACCAAACTCTGCTCCATGTCCTAGAGCGTTCGATCACGATCGCGTGGCCGAAAACCACACCTCATTTGGACTCTCCTAGCTCTACTTATGCCTATATATACCCCCCTCCATTTTCGGATCTCGTCTTCCTCCTCGAACCCTAATTCTAAAAAAAAAACATCTTCGCGCCGAGCCGGACATGTCCGACCTGGCCGGACATTTCTCTGCCGCCAATCCCGCCTTGCCACGTGGGCACCGCCGCCACCACCGCCGTCCCGGCCCGGGAGGCCCAGGAGGGGCCCCCGCGAGGCCGAAGACTCCCCGTCGCCTCCTTCTTCGTCCGCCGCCGCCTTCTCCGACGCCGGTGGCCGGCGCCGCCACGGGCCGCCGCGCCCCTACCGGAGTTCGTCGCCGCGCCTCGCCCCACCTCGGCCTTCGCTCCGGCCGCCCCTCGCCGCCGCGGGCCGGCGCCGCCCCGCTGCCCCGCGCGCCGCCTCTCCGGTGAGCCGGACCACCGCCCCGGCACCGCCCCGCTGCTCCGGCCACCGTCCCCGCTGCTCCGGCCACCGTCCCCGCCATTTCCGGCAAGTCTCTGGCGAGCTGCTACAGTGTTCTACGGCATGCATCGGGAACCGTGCGGATCTGGATCCAGATCTGAGAAATTCATCTCGGTTGACTTTTTCGTCCCTAACCCTAGTTTTTTATGCATACTTTGACCGCCCGTAACTTTGCATCTGTAGCTCCGTTTTGGACATATAATATATCAAAATCTTTGACTCGACGATTAAATCATTTCATTCCATTGAATCATTTTCATTTGAGTTCATCTTGATGCCCGAAATGCTGTTAGAAGGAGGCTTCGTCAGTTAATTGTCAGATCTGCTAGTTCATCTTAGACTTTTGTCATTTTTGCCATGATTAATGTGTGCATGGTATGCCTGAGAGTCCTTCATAAGTTTTGTTAAGCATTTTGTCTTCTTTGCAGAGGTGCAGCCCATGCATTTTTAGGATGTGTGTGGTGACTTGTGCAAGCTTGCAAAGTGAGGCACCCAGTAAATCTGTTTTCAGGGACTTAGTTGTTTTCACTAAGTATGGGATATTTTAGTTCATGATGCCATATGTTCAGCTTGTTTCCTAGTGATCCGTGCCTCTTTTGAGGATGATCAGTAAAGGACTTTTGTTATTCATGTTAGGATCTATCCATCCATGTATTTGTTTGCAATTATGGAGCAACCTAACTTGAGTCAATCAAGCTCTACTTTTGCTTCGTGGTGAATCTGGGCAGATCGTCAACTCGTTTGCGATTTTGCCAGCGTTGTTGTAGTTGATCCGTGCATGATATGCCATTGTTCTTGCCATTTATAGATTGTATTTTGTTCCTTATTAATGGAAGTATGCCTGCCTTGCCATGACTTGCACCGTGGTGAGTGCATCGAGCTCGTTTACATGCCTTCGTGAGTTATATTTCAGCATGTCTCAGTTTTCACAGTCTGAAAACTGATTGTGTTTTAGCTATGTTCGTGTGCCTGTTAATATATTTTGTGAACCCTTTTGGCCCCAGGTAACTTTGGGACTTTTGTTAAGCTTGTTGAGTAGCTCCATGCCATGTTCTTACTTGTCATGTTCAGGTCATGTACCATGTTGTTTTGCTGCTACGAAGAGGGCTTCGTGATCTGAAATTTCAGACTAGTGTTAATTTCACTAAGTCTGGAATCTGTTTTGCATTTGCGTTTTTGCCATACTTGTTTGAACCTCTTAATGGATGATTTGGCCGTGGCTCAGTGCTAGTATTTTGTTAAGCATCTTGTGGGCATCCCTTCCATGTCTATTTCTGTCATGTTTGGTGGCTGTAACATGTTCATTTCGTTGCATTTAGATGCATACTTGCTGTAAATCGCAGACCGGTGTCATATCTTAAAACGCTTGCCATTTCCAAACCGTATCTCCGATTCCAATGATCTTTATATCGTTTTCAAGCGATTTCATCCCCTCTATCCAGTGGCACCCTTGGAATTCCAAGTTGAGGCCAGGTTCATGCATTTCCTGTCATATCTTGCATTTTGCATCCCGCATCGCATCCCGCATAACATATCATCATTTTATCATATTGCTTGGTCTTGCACGTGGTTGATTGTATCCTTGTTGCTTGTTTGTATTGTTGGGTAGAGCCGGGAGACGAGTTCACTACCGAGGAGCCCGTTGAGTTTGCTTGTGAGGATCCAGTCAACTCTGACAACTATGCAGGCAAGATGATCATACCCTCGAAATCACTACTATCTTTGCTATGCTAGTTTGCTCGCTCTTGCTATGCCAATGCTACGATGCCTACCTTTTGCTTGTCAACCTCCCAATTGCCATGTCAACCTCTAACCCACCTTGTCCTAGCAAACCGTTGATTGGCTATGTCACCGCTTTGCTCAGCCCCTCTTATAGCGTTGCTAGTTGCAGGTGAAGATTGGAGGCCGTTCCTTGTTGGAACATTTATTTACTTGTTGGGATATCATTATATTGCTATGTTATCTTAATGCATCTATATACTTGGTAAAGGGTGGAAGGCTCGGCCTCTCGCCTAGTGTTTTGTTCCACTCTTGCCGCCCTAGTTTCTGTCATATCGGTGTTATGTTCCGGATTTTGCGTTCCTTACGCGGTTGGGTTATAATGGGAACCCCTTAATAGTTCGCCTTGATTAAATCTTTTCCAGCAATGCCCAACATTGGTCTTACCATTTTCCACCTAGCCTTTTCTTTCCCTTGGGTTCTGCAGACTCAAGGGTCATCTTATTTTACCCCCCCCCCCCCGGGCCAGTGCTCCTCTGAGTGTTGGCCCAAACTAGAGCACCGTGCGGGGCCGTCCCTCGGCAACTTGGGTTACGTTGGCTCCCGTACGCTTAGCTTATCCGGTGTGCCCTGAGAACGAGATATGTGCAGCTCCTATCGGGATTTGTCGGCACAGCGGGTGGTGTTGCTAGTCTTGTTTTAACCTGTCGAATTGTCTTGTTGTACCGGATTACCGAGTCTGATCGGGGTGTCTCGGGTGAAGGTCTATTCCTTCGTTGACCGTGAGAGCTTGTCATGGGCTAAGTTGGGACTCCCCTGCAGGGTTTGAACTTTCAAAAGCCGTGCCCGCGGTTATGGGCAGATGGGAATTTGTTAATATCCGGTTGTAGATAACATAAACCTTAATTAATTAAAATGAATCAACTGAGTGTGTTACCGTGATGGCCTCTTCTCGGCGGAGTCCGGGAAGTGGACACGGTGTTGGAGTTATGCTTGCGCAGGTTGTCCTTCTAGATTCTCGCTCGTGCCTTGCCTCCTCTTCTCGCTCTCTTTTGCGAATAGGATAGCCACCACATATGCTAGCCGCTTGCTGCAGCTCCACTTATACTTGCCTTACCCTTCCTATAAGCTTAAATAGTCTTGATCGCGAGGGCGCGAGATTGCTGAGTCCCTGTGGCTCACAGATACTATAATTCCAGATGCAGGACCAGGTGATTTCACTCCAGGTGATGAGTACGAGCTCAAGTGGGAGTTCGACGAGGATTCTCAGCGTTATTATGTTTCCTTTCCCGATGATCAGTAGTGGTGCCTAGTTGGGGTTTGATTCAGGGCCTTGTCGCATGTTGGGTTTTCTTCTATTTTGGCGCCGTAGTCGGGCCATGAGTGATTGTTTGATGGATGTTATTTATGTACTCTGATGTGACGTGGCGAATGTAAGACAACTATGTATCTCCCCCTTTTATTATGCTTTACATGGGATGTTGTAATGATTGCCTGACTTGCGACATTGCTTTCAATGTGGTTATGCCTCTAAGTCGTGCCTCGACACGTGGGAGCTATAGCCGCATTGAGGGCATTACACGTGCGCAAACTTCTGCAGAGTGTATAAACTAATCATGATTATCTGTGTCCCGGTTATGGACATCTTGAGTATCTAGTACTTGGATTATCATGTGAATCTCATCATGTGACTTTAATTAATTTTGTTGGGTTTTAATGATGATGTTTAATTGGGATTGAGAGGGTGTCTACACTCTCAATGTTTAACAACCACCATGATAGTTAAAATAAAATTTATTCCTTTGTAGTAGGGAAAAACTGGCTTTACGCAAAACTGTAACCATAGAGCTTTCCACCAGCCATATAAGCATGTAGGATAGCCTATTTCTGTTCATTACTCTCTGTGTGTTACATTGCCGGCATATTCCATGTGCTGACCCGTTTTCGGGCTGCAACGTTCATGTTGCAGACTTTTCAGACGACGAGTAAGGTGCCTTTATGTCGTGGTTCTATACTCAGTGATGCCGTTGTAGTTGATGGACTCACTTATATTCCAAGCCTTCCGTTGTTATCGTTATTAGATGGCCTTAAGCCATATTATTTGTACTAAGTTCTCTTTTGAGACACTCGTTGTAATAAGTGTGTGATTGCTACTCTGATATAAATCCTTCAAGTACTGTGCATGTCAGCAATACTGATCCAGGGATGACACTGAAGCACAGAGATCAGACTGTTTGAGGTCTGGTCGCTACACATAGTTATAGTGCTACCACAAGTAAGGTCCAGCTAAGTACATAAGTCCATTATGATTCTCCCCAACCTTGAAATTTGATAATGTGTTGACTAATCATTCATGGATGCATGACACGAAGTTTTGAACTTGATGTTGTTGACAAGGACATGTACCATGGTGCCCTGCAACAACAAAAGGTAATACTCCCTCCGATCCATATTACTTGTCGCTCAAACCGATGTATGTAGACGTATTTCAGTACTAGATACATCTGTTTGAGCGACAACTAATATGGATCAGAGGGAGTAGTTAGATTTATATAACCTATAACTCCATTTGCGATATTATTGGCATGATGGTAAATATAATATTTAACCTATAACTCCCTTCGCGATATTTTACACTATGGCCCATGGTGCATCTTCAAAAAGACAAAAAATAATTAGTGCTACAGTTTTTTCAATTTCCTCGAAAAAGACTTGCTGCAGAAGTACCAAAATTTTATATAAAAAGTAACATCACAACATGTTCTTAAGCACAATGGTATTACCAGAAAAATGAAATGTAATTAAGCAGGAACTACTTTTTGACTAATACATGTTAAAAAACACAAGTTATATACAAATCAAAAGTAACATCAGACATGTTCTTAAACCAAAATAGAGGAGATATTTTAACTAGAAATTACCTCTTAGTGCAAGTACTTTTTGATGAGGACATCAATACCATTGTTACACCCACAGCCCCTGCTGCTATACATACTGGACCAATTACTACAGCTCGCGCACGCCAATTGAATTATCAGGTACTTTTGTTTCTTGGTAACGATTCTAATGTTCATGAGAATATGATGCTTCCTAAATTGGATACATTTGTTTTGCTTACAAATGAAGGGCCTAACTTGGACAAGAAAGATGAACCTTGGAGCAAGTTCAAGCATGGAGATGATGGCATGCTCAAGGGGAACAAGAACGGAGTTACAAGTGATGATTCCAGGACTCTGAAGCCACCATAATGAGTGCATGAAGCATGGGACGAAATATACAAGATGACACTTCATAAATTTCATCCAGAGGCTATTCTAGGTGCCGCGTCACCTTATTATTGGGCCAGGCCCATGTATTTTCGAAGTACTTAAGTATAGGCTGTTTTTAGAGTCCGTATGTGTGGGGAAACCAGAGTTAGGGTTGGTTTCGGACCCCTCCACCAAGGGCCACGAAATTCCCCCTCTCTCCTCCATATATACAGCCCTTAGGGCATCATTTAGACTTTGGGGTTTTGTTTAGATTAAAAGTTCACCATAGCTGCAACTTCGCGTACTTTGTTTGTGTCCAATGACCAGACCAAGATGTCACAGAACCCCAGCTTGATCAATAAAGCTTTCATCTTATATTCGCAATATCCAGATTGCAATCTCAGGTTCTTGCTTGTTCTTCGTTTGCTCGCAGGAAACAGGCCCTCGTGGTCAGGTTGATCGTGCTCCGGCGTGGTCAATAACCCCTCGGAGTTGGTTTAGCGATTGCTAAGGCGCGACGTCCTCGCACGTTCGTAGTCGGATCGTCAAAGTCGAATTCCTCTAAAACGATAGCGACTATCTCATCGAAAGACGGGACACCTTTGCCTCTATCAAGTTGTATCAGATTTTCAGGTTGCTCGGTGAGATTTTCCAGTTTTTCATAGTTTAGATCGAGTCTGTTCTTCATACCTACAGTGCACGAAAAAAGCCCAAAAAAATTAGGGTTAGTTCATCATATCTGAACCAATCTGAGCCTTTGCATAGTCTTTTCAGTATTTTGCTTTGTTGAATTTGCGGTTGCATCGTCGTGTCTAGTTGCTGGTCTTAGAGTCTAGTCTTTTAGAGTTTCGAGTTCTGGTCATAAGTTGTCAGGCCGCCGCCGCACCATCATCATCGCTCCTGCCATCTACCACCACCGCTTATCCACCACCAATCTGTATCCATATACCACCACCAATCCGTATCCATATACCACCACCGCTGCCATATCCTATCATCATATATCCACTACCAATTCGAGTTCCTTTCATATTAGGTTTGTTTTCGAGGTCCGTCTAATTTCTGATTCGTGTTTCCTTGCCTGAGTAGGTCTTGGAAAAAAATTCACAGGCAAAAATATTTTTTCATCTAGAGACCCCCGGGCAGTTTTTAGGCCAAAATTTTCACAGGCAAAAATATTTTTCCCTATCCTATTTTTAGGCTTTTCTGAGTCTTTTTGAGCCACGTGCCATCATAGTGATTTTTTGTCGCACTTTTTCGTCGTCGCTACCCTGATTTCCGAAAAAAAGTCAAAAATAAATTTCATGCCCATCCTATCAGTTTGACGACGGAAGAGTTTTGAGACACTCGCCATTTTTCGCCAAAAAAAACAGAGGAGCGCAAAAAAAAGAGCGCAAAAAAAGCGAAAAAAAGTTCCAGAGTGTGCTTTTCCCTTGTTTACGTGCAGCGCCGTGATTTTGTTAGTGTTCTAGGCTCGCGTCTCTAGCACGGTCTAGCCTAGGACCAGCACAGTACCATCATTGAGCATTTATTCAACTTTGCATGTCTGAATTGATTATTGCTGACCCTTTTTGCTACCATATTATAAGCCTTCCCAGCTCTACATACATCTACTCGTGCGCTTGACTCTCCCTAGTAATCGCTCTATCCAAGCTTTGAGAGTTTTGACTACGACGGTTGCCGATCACCGCCTGCTGCTGGGTAAGAACTGGTAAGAATTTGAGATTTTCTTGATGATTTTGTGACATCCACCACCACCTCTTGTTAGCAGTCTATAGGATCATATTCTTGTGTGTTTCTATTGCTGCTAACCATGGCAGGATTACAAGCCGACGAGACTGACTGGGAGAACCTAACGAATAAGGAGTTGCATGATAAAATTCAGCAAATGATGAGTGGACAGGTGCAAGATGTGCTAAACAGATTTGAAGAGGCCATGGAGAAGATAGATGGCATGGAGAAGATGTTCGAAACAAAGCTCGATAACAGGTTTAGTGAATTGCTCGCGCGTCTTCCACCACCACCACCGGCTGCCCCTAACGCACCTCTACAACAACAACAACAACAACAACAACAACGTCGCTTTCCAAATCAAGTGGGACGAGCACAACGCATTCCCATTGACCCTGGGCAAAATTCTAGTGCCGCTGTTGATGCTTCTGCCGCTCCTGCTGCTACTGCAGAGGTGGAGGACCATTACGAGGATGAGGTTAACCAAAATCAGAACTACATGCAACCACCAGCACCACCACCAGGTCGTCCTCATGCATATCATCGCAATGGTAGGGCTGCACCACCACCTGAGGTACATGACCATCTTCCTAAACTAAAATTGAATATTCCACCATTTGAGGGTAGATATGTTCCTGATATATATCTTACTTGGGAGTTAGAAACTGAACAACGATTTACATGTTTACAATATCCTGAGGAGAGACGTGTTCCTGCTGCTGTTTGTGCTTTCACTAGCTTTGCATGTGTTTGGTGGTCTGAACATTGTAGATTATATCCTATTCCAGCTACTTGGGCTGCTTTGAAAACTGCTATGCGTACTCGTTGGGTTCCACCATATTATCAACATCAATTACTTCAAAAATTGCAGCGTTTAAGACAAGGAAAATTTTGTGTAGAAGAATATTATCAGGAATTACAAACTGGCATTATTAGATGTGGCATTGTTGAGGAGAATGAAGCTATGCTTGGACGTTTTATGGGTGGATTAAATAGAGAGATTCAGACCATTCTAGAGTATAAGGGGTATACTAATATCACTCGTTTACTCCATCTTGCTTGTAAAGCTGAACGTGAAGTGCAGGATCGACATGCATTGGCGCGAACTAACTTTTCTGTGGGTCAATCTTCATCATGGACACCACGTGCATCCTCTACTTCCACTCCACCAGCACCTCCATCAGGTGCCACCTCTAGCCGTGATACAAGAAAGCAGGCACAACAGCCACTATCTGCCAAGAGCACACCTGCCGGGCCTGCGCAGAGCTCTTCTTCTTCCATGGCATCAACAGGGCACACAAGTGATATTATTTGTTGTCATTGTATGGGAAGAGGACATTTTGCGAGAGAATGCCAATCTCAGCGCGTGATGATTGCTACTGAGGATGGTGGGTATGAGTCCGCTAGTGACTATGATGAGGAGACTTTGACTCTTATTACACGTGAAGAACACGGTGGAGATGATTCTGATCAAGAGATTCTGATTCAAGTAACATGTAGTAACATCACAACATGTTCTTAAGCACAATGGTATTACCAGAAAAATGAAATGTAATTAAGTAGGAACTACTTTTTGACTAATACATGTTAAAAAACACAAGTTATATACAAATCAAAAGTAACATCAGACATGTTCTTAAACCAAAATAGAGGAGATATTTTAACTAGAAATTACCTCTTAGTGCAAGTACTTTTTGATGAGGACATCAATACCATTGTTACACCCACAACCCCTGCTGCTATACATACTGGACCAATTACTAGAGCTCGCGCACGCCAATTGAATTATCAAGTACTTTCGTTTCTTGGTAACGATTCTAATGTTCATGAGAATATGATGCTGCCTAAATTGGATACATTTGTTTTGCTTACAAATGAAGGGACTAGCTTGGACAAGAAAGATGAACCTTGGAGCAAGTTCAAGCATGGAGATGATGGCATGCGCAAGGGGAACAAGAACAAAGTTACAAGTGATGATTCCAGGACTCTGAAGCCACCATAATGAGTGCATGAAGCATGGGACGAAATATACAAGATGCCACTTCATAAATTTCGTCCATAGGCTATTCTAGGTGCTGCGTCACCTTATTATTGGGCCAGGCCCATGTATATTCGAAGTACTTAAGTATAGGCTTTTTTTAGAGTCCGTATGTGTGGGGAAACAAGAGTTAGGGTTGGTTTCAGACCCCTCCACCAAGGGCCACGAAATTCCCCCTCTCTCCTCCATATATACAGCCCTTAGGGCATCGTTTAGACTTTGGGGTTTTGTTTAGATTAAAAGTTCGCCATAGCTGCAACTTCGCATACTTCTTTTGTGTCCAACGACCAGACCAAGACGTCACAGAACCCCACCTTGATCAATAAAGCTTTCATCTTATATTCGCAATATCCATATTACAATCTCAGTTTCTTGCTTGTTCTTTGTTTGCTCGCAGGAAATAGGCCCTCGTGGTTAGGTTGATCATGCTCCGGCGTGGTCAATAACCCCTCAGAGTTGGTTTAGCGATTGCTAAGGCGTGACGTCCTCACACGTTCGTAGTCGGATCGTCAAAGTCGACTTCCTCTAAAACGATAGCCACTATCTCATCGAAAGACGGGACACCTTTGCCTCTATCACTTTTTGTGCAAATTCCAAACCTTCATGTATTATGCTGACGCAAGTTAACTCTACCAGAGTTTGTTGCTGCAATTGGACATATTATTGGAGGCCTGCACCTAGAATCTGCCATGTCATAATTTGAGTTAGGGTAAGAACTCAAAATCTCATGAAGGTACTATAAGGGAAAATCACTTTCTAGACACAAGTGTGGCCAAACCACATTATAAATAATGCACAACCTGACCCTAGACCAGCTTCATAATCAAAATAGAAAACTTCACCCAAAAATGTACAAACAATTTTTTCAATCGAACAAAGATGTAATTTCTTATAAGAATATACTTGTAATCTATAGTAGCTCAGGTTGCAGGAGGGGCGGGATGCGGCTGCCCACTAAACACCAAAGCAGGATCTAGTTTTTTTAGTGGCCACCGCGGCTACCCGCCTCAGTTGAAAAAAAGGGGGAACCCATAAGTGTGATTTTAGAGGTGGATACCTGATGGTCTAGCTCAAGGATAAAACTTTGTGTACAATGGAGAAATATGTAGAATTATACATTTCCCCACCCACACATTCAGCAGCACTGTTTAATACTTCTTGAAGTTCTTTATGGTCCAGCCCTCGACATGGGGAATCTCACCGTTAGGAATCAACAAAGTCACTTAAGTTCTTGTATGTGAGGAGAAAACTGATATTGCCGTTGTAGGTCTCGAAGGGCTACAAGTTTGCCTTATGCGCTAGCACAACAGGAGGCAAAGAGGCGCCTCTACCTCTTGGCCACATGGTGGTGGAGCGATGGGAAGGACACATCGTTGCTAGCGGCAGGCGAGGAGTGGGGCGAGCCCATACGCGGGATCAGAGCCGACGACCTTCTAATAATAGTTAACTTACGGCATAAGCCTGGTTGTTTGGTTTTGATTATAATTTTCAGTGTATGTACACCAGATGTTCTCAATATATTCCAAAATTTTCAAACCTTCTCAACGATCTCTTAACATTTAGTGTTCGCGACTTAAGTCGTGTGCACATAAATATTTTTTCAGCTGGAACATGCTTTCCTTCAATTCCTATTTGCACTTATGATGTCTTGTAAGATAAAAACCATCTGGGTAAGATTGATAGAACATCGATAACTAATACAAACATCCAATTACATAAGTGACTATACAGATCTTTTGCACACACCTGAATAAACAAACGCATGCATTCTAAACTAGGATAAATGATTGACTAGTCATCTAGGTCTTGTGATGCTCCCGCCACTGCTCTGTGGCTTGATCTCTCGTCTGGGGCGGGACGAATACACTTCCTCATGTCAATGATTCGTATGTACGTCTCGTACCTTGTGTATGCGTCCTTGGTCGCGTACTTGATGTGTTGTTCATCCAGTCTCTCATCATTTTTGTGCTAGGCATTCCTGTCCTTCTTGCTCTCATCCTTCATCTTCATGTAGTAATGGTCGATGATTGCTGAGGCGAGGTCAACCAGGGAGTTATGTTTGTTGTTCTCAATGCCCTAGACCTTGTAGTGGTCACAGATGTTGACAAGATTCTAGTAGGTCAAGCCTGAAACCTTGAGCGCTTGTCGATCGTTAGTGGGGTCCACCATAGCGAAACTGTAGTTGGAGATGTTCATAAACCTGGAGAAACGCTCGCAAGGCCTTGTGGCCAGGTGGTAGTGGTAGAAGAGGACATCATGTCGCACACATAACTAGGCGACGACAACCTTCTAATCGTGCCTGACACGACCACTGGTGAACTCGAGGTCGAAGCCGACCACTTGCTACTTGTCCTCAGCAAGCAACTGCTCCATAGTTTGGATGGAGCTATCCACCGAGACCTGCTCGTTCGTGTACACCATCGAGAGGTTCTCCCCCTTATGTGGGTGTCCACTATGTGCTGCATGGTGAATTGGCCCCCGTTGTCGTCGTCGGCAGCTAGGAGAGCCATTGGAGCCACGGGGAGCGCCATTGGAACCGCTGGATGTCCTCTCTATATGTGTCGTTGTGTGTGTGCTTATTGTGTCGTGTGGCGTGAGAGATGAAGGTAAATGGCCGGAGGAATAAATGGGCGGCCTGGATTCTCGTCACATCCGCATGGTAGTTTTTGCAGCGGGTAATTGCATCGTGGTGTCGTGCCTGGTGCAACCCCATGCATAATGGCAGCACGAACGTACATGCATGATCGTGCGCCAGCCCCAAACACTGGTAGCGCGCGTGGAGGGGCGAGGGCATAGCACCCGGAGGGACACGAGAGCAGAGAGCGCGTGGCGGGATACGAGTAGGGCGCGCCGCGGCCGCCTCAATTGCGAGCAACCACACACATAGAGCAGTTGAACATGCAGGGAATGGTTGTCTACAAGCTGGCCAGTAGTTGCAATGCTGCGTAGAGAGCGACCATGTGCTACTACCTCCGTCTTGGTCTATTAGTCCCCTTTATATTCTATGTCATATTTTGACCTTAAATTTGACTAACGATATGTTAATGCATGTTATAAAAATTGTACAATTGGAAACTATGTTCATATATGAATCCAACGATATAATCTTTGGCGACATGGATTAGTATTTTCTTAGTTAAATCTCTAGTCAAAATTTGGCACACAAATACAAAGACGACTTATAAACCAGGACGAGGGAAGTATGTAATTAAGTCGCAAATGTTTTTTTATTAACCGTATGTGCACGTGTCCTTTCGACCTCCTCTCACACGTCTTCTCACCCAGCTGCCGCACACGGCTTCGAGCGCAAGCTTGAGCAGTGCATGAGGGCGTTCTTTTGGTCAAACAGTGGCTCTAAGTGGCGCCAATGAATCGTTGGTGAGCCTATTCCCGCGCAACCGCGCTGGTTCCCGCGCAAGATTCTCACCCGACTCGGTGAAATCCCCCAAATCCCAATGCTTACCGGCCTTCTATATTAACCCTCACGGCCGGCGAGTCCTGCGTCGCATTTCCCCTCCCTCCCAGTAGCTTATTTCGTCTGTTTCTCCCACAATCGCCAATGGGACCAGTCTGTCGTCGTGGCTCAGCCACTCCGCCGTCATAAGAGGACAGCTCTAGTTGGGAGGCTACACTGCGGCGGCAGCACAGTCCCCAACGTAGTGTAGTGCGTGTGGCATCCCTGTTGGTTGTGTGTGGAACACCCACCACACACTCCGCCACCACTTCCCGTTGGCAGCTGTTGTCGGCCGCTGTTGCCACCACCCCATCATCTGTCGTCCTAGCCGGCACACCACCATCGAAAGCCAGGGCCATCGCCTGATCCACCATTACGGTCCGAAGGCGGGAGGTGGGAGTCGTGGCTGCCACCCCACTGCCAGCCACCATGGCCATCACCCACTCTGCCACCGTGGCTCAAGGGCGGGAGGTGGTGGTCGTGGCTGCCACCCCATCGCTGGCCGCCATGGCCGCGAGCCCACCGTCGACTGCTAGGGTCATCACCTGCTCCGCCACCTCCGCCCGAAGGTGGTAGGCGGAGGTGCAGGCCCGCACGTGTTTCAACAACCTTGCGCACTACATCGAGGTCCTGCGGAAGGAGGAGGAGGAGCGCCTCGTCGAGCACGCAAAGACCCTTATCGCCGTCATGGCTGCAGCACATGCCACCGCAGAGGCGAGGAATGAGGAGATCTACGAGGAGTCCCCCCGCTTCGAGAAGGGACGTCTAGAGCGGCAGAGGGCATTCGAGGTGAGCATCGCTGAAGGTGCGGCAGCGGCAGGCACCGTATTGCAGTTGTTCAGCTTGTCGGTAGGCCCCTCCTCCTCTGCCTCTTATTGAGCATGCTTGGTAGAGGAGAGGCTGCGGGAAGTAGTACATAGCCCTCTATAGTAGTATTTAGGGGCTATTTTGTTCAGTTCATCTGACTATAGATGTGGTTGAATTGTACTATATACTTAAAATTAGCTAGTATATATAGTTGAAATAGCTATTTCAGTACGTGGTTGGCAACAATTGGGGAAAAATTTGGTCGGTTCAACTGTCAAGTTGAACTATTTGTATAAAGAACAACTGCTTAATCTATGAATGAAGTCTATGCTTACTGAAATTCAGTTGCAAAATTAGATAGTGCTTGTGATTTTTAGCTGCATATTTTGACAAATGGCAGGGTGACAAGGCTGACAAAGGCCAGTGTTACTAGATCAAACAGATGCCAATCATTATAGTTTAACAAATGGCAATATACCCAAATGACAGATGCAAATCTGTCAAATTGTCTGTACATGGTTGCACACGGATCGTCCGAAAAAACCGTTTGCGCTGAAGGGGTGTACAAATGTTGCGAGCCAGATTTTCTCTTGGCTTACCGGCGAAGTCTTGCTTTGCATACCGTATTCAATCTAAACCATTTGCGTTGAAGAGATGCACAAATCTTGTGCGGCAAAATTTCCCTTGTCTTACTGGGGGAGACCATAGCTCTCACTTTGCATATGCGTGTTCTATCTAAAACATTTGCGATTGACGTTTTTTAAAGAAAATCGTTTGATAAGTCTGTACATTCAGAGAGAAAAATGCATGTTCATTCAAACCATATCTTTCATTCAGTCACACTGCGAATTTATATTCATATGATCGAGATATAGTACTAAACCAAAAAAAACTAATTCTGGCGGCAGCGGAGGCGTGGTGCCGCGCCGGCGTTGTCGTTGTCATCCTCCGGGACGCCGTTGTTTAAGTTTTCAAGGCTCACAAAATGTTCTTCACATGGAAATCAAACATCATGTCATTGCGCGATCGACGGGTAGGGCGCGGGAGGACGGCAACTCGCGGCTCTGCGAGGAAGCGGTAAACGGTGGTGTACCATGCCGCCGAGGGGGGTGCGCACACGGGCACATGCGCTGGCATGTACACGAGCTCTCGCCGGTTCGCAGAGACCTCGCTGATGCCCGCAGCTTCCAGCTCTGCAATAGTGCTCGGCGACCAGCCCGTCAATGGTACGGGGATGGTCGCTAGCGTGGGCGTGGGGATGGGAGCTGGGACGGTCGCGGGGGCAGCAACTGCTGCGGCCAGCTCGTTCAGGGCCATGTCCATGAGGCCATATTCCTCCTTATTTTCTATCTTGTCCGGCTCAGAGTCGACTTCACCAAACTAGAAGACTAGTGGCATATGATCCTCCCGTGCCATGGCGTTGGTGGAGGTCTGCGGGAGGGGAATGGGAGGCGAACAGTAAGGGTGCCCACATTACACAGCGGCTCAGGCGCCATTACTGAAGAGGATGAGAGCAAGGTGGGAGGCCGTGGAAGTCAAAGGGCTCGCTTCCCAGTGAGCCCGCGCAGCGTACAACTCGCATGATTCCCGATGATCCTTCGCATTGGAGGATAGCTTGTACACCTCTCGGTCAGCCTGCAAAGCGGATTGCACTCGCACGCCTCCCATTCAGTCAAGCAGGTGTCCGCACGACACCTCCTAGCCATTAAAAGACTGACGTGTGGTGTCCCGTAAATGGTTAATAGAACGCACATGATTTAAATTATACAAAATATTTAAGATGTTAAAGTGGAAACTATTTGTTTCAAAAATGCCTTTGTTGGCTGTTATTCAAGTGCGCCTTTCTCTCAAAATGGACACAAAAAATACCACAACAAGTCGGGTGCCATTCCATGATAGAATGCCAAGTTTCATGAATTTCAGATGAGTTTTGGATTCACTAGAATTTAAAAACGAAGCATCTCAACGTTTTGCCAACAATCAACAGTGCCCTGGTGTTTGAAATTCATTCCAATTTCTAGCATGGGATCTAAGCAAGCACCCAAGGACACACATTTGATATCTCAACCCATTTTTCTGCACTAGAGCATGTGCATGTAGTTCAAATTTTAATTATGCACATAAAATGCGTAGAAAACCCAGTTAATGTATAAAAATCTCCAAACGAACCCTGAAATTGCAAATTTTAACACGACACTCCTATGGCTCTATGTTTCCACTAGAAAAATAATTGAAAATAGGAAGAGGCAACGAATACCGTTTCATCCACCAGGGAGGCACATTCCCTACCGGAACCATGAGGCTTGTTGACAGAAGCTTTGGTATGTGAGAAGATAATACCCAAACCTGCCCCAAATGGGACAATTTTTTTACCACACCATGTTGATGCCGCTCCATGATAGCATGCCAAGTTTCATGAATTTTAGAAGAGTTTTGGATTTACTAGAATTTAAAAACCATGTACCTCAATGTTTGTGGCCGAGCGAGGGTGGCAAGGTGTTTGACATTCATTCCCATTTCTTGCATGGGACCTAAGCATGCAATCAAGGACACATATTTGAATTTTCAACCAACTTATATACACTGGAGCATGCGCATGTAGTTCAAATTTGAATTATGCACATAAATGCATAGAAAATAGTTAATGTATAAAAATGTCCAAACCAACCCCGAAAAATTCCAAAATTTAACACAACACTCCTGTGGTTCTATGTTGACACTAGAAAAAAATTGAAATCAAGAAGAGGCAACATATATCGTTTCGTCCAGAAAGGTGAAATGTTCCCTACCGTAAACATGATGCTTGTTGTGAGGAGCTCTGATTTGTGAGAAGCTTATACCCCGACCTGCCCTAAATGGGACAATATTTTTACCACGGCTTGTTGATGCCGTTCCATGATAGCATGTCAAGTTTCATAAGTTTAAAACGCTTTTCCGATTTACTAGAATTTAAAAAACATGTATCTCATTGTTAGCGGCTGAGCGACGGTGGCAAGGTCTTTGACATTCATTCCCATTTTTTGCATGGTACATAAGCATGCAACCAAGGAGAACACATTTGAATTTTGAACCCATTTATGCACTGGAGCATGTGCATGTAGTTCAAAATTAAATTATGCACATAAATGCATAGAAAACTCAGTTAATGTATAAAAATGTCAAAGCGAACCATGAAAAATCCCAAAAATTGACATGACACACCTGTTGTTCTATGTCGACACTAGAAAATTTTTGAAAGCAGGAACATGCAATGGATATCGTTTTTATGCAGTAGAGCATGTGCATATAGTTCAAATTTGAATTATGCACACAAATTCCTAGAAAACTCAGTTGACGTATAAAAATATCCAAACGAACCCCCAAAAAATTCCAAAATTTAACACGACACTCCTATTGTTCTATGTTGACACCAGAAAAAAATTGACAAGAAGAGGCGACGAATATCATTTTGTCCACAAAGGTGACACGTTTCCCTCCCGGAACCAAGAGGCTTCTTGTGAGAAGCTCTGCTTTGTGAGAAGCTTATACCATAACCTACCCCAAATGGGACAATATTTTTTACCCCAGCATGTTGATGGAATTCCCTGATAGCATGCCAAGGTTCATGAATTTCATACGAGTTTTGGATTTACTAGAATTACAAAAGCAAGTACCTCAACATTTGTCGGAGAGCTGTGGTGCCGTGGTGTTTGACATTCATCCCCATTTCTTGCATGGGACATAAGCATCAACCCATGGACACATATATGATTTTACAACCCATTTTGGTGCACTGGAGCATGTGCATGTAGTTTAATTTTGAATTGTGCAACTCAAATGCCTACAAAACCAAGTTAATGCATAAAAATGTCCGAACGAACCCTGAATAATTCCAATTTTTTTCATGACACACCTATAGTGCGCATGTTCACTTCAGATAGAAGTTCAAGCAATTCAAACACCCTCCTTTGCCGCTGTAAACCCATTATGTAATTCAAATCAAGACGAAAAATCAAGTAGATCGCACACAGTGTATTATCACCAACCATGTGAGATGCATCACAAAATATCTTGGAGCCCCATTGGAGTATAGTACGCATATGGCTTACGTGAGAAGGTGTGTCGGCTATAGTCCAGAGCCGGCCTGTCAAGCACACTATCTTGCTCCCCAAATATCATTTGACTGTTCAATCATCGCCGGTGAAAGATGGGGACATGGACCCGCGTCGTGAGGGCAACTTCAGTGGCCCACTCCAGCGAGAGCGCGGCTGCAGCCGCCATGCGCGTGCTAACAAGCTACGTGAGCGTGGTCGCAATCTCCGATCGGGCGGCCAAGGCAGCCCAGACGGCTGCTGTTACTTCTCAAGTGGCATTAGCAACATCTTCCTTGGGCATAGCAACTGGCGAGAGCGGCACAATAGCTATCCTTTCTGCAGCGGTGGCCTTAGCCCTGATGGAGGCCGCCCATGACCATGTCGAGGCTGCCCACGCCCAGCTCATGGTGTTCACTACACAAATCGAACAAAGCTTCTCCGACAACGGTCGCAACCCACAACCAAAGAGTTGGCAATCACCGAGAGCGTTCGAGCAGCCGTCGTTCCTTCGTAGCATACCTTGCCATGACGGAGCCCGTCCAAGCCAAGATCACGATCGCCCACGCCTAGCTCATGGCGGCCTTTTCCAAAGAGATGGCAGACGCGGATGGCGAGATGCTTATCGAGTATGGTGCGATTGATGCCATGGAGCCCCTTACCCAGGAGATCGTCGGGTGCGAGTTGGACCTGGAGGAGGCGGCAGAGATCTATGAGCGCCAGCCAAAGTAGTACTCTTTGTTTAATTTAGAGCGATGGTCTTTAATTTGCTATGTTAATGTTTAGGTCAGCTAGCTCTATTTAATTGCTGAACCTACTCGATTAAGAAGTGTGGGTGTGCTGTAGGATCCTTTGTGTACCCAAATTATGCAATGATGTGGATGACCACTGTAACTAGGGATATTCGGACCAAAATTTGCATGTTCGAGCTCATCACACACGGGGTATGCTATATGAATCATTTGTGATGTTCACATATCAAACACAGTGTTGAATAAGGAACCGTGTCTGATGACACTTTGCGTGCTAGTTTTTGCGCTGCACCAATCCAAAATTTGTGGCTTCCATGGAAATATATACCTCCCCGCCCCTCCCCCTTACCAAAAGCCACATTTCCCCTTTTTCTGCCTTCCTTTGCAAGTTGAAACCTTCACTCCTTGCTTGCATCGCCACCTCCTCGCCGGTGACCCACCTTCACGATGCTCGACCTCGTCGATCCAGGCAAGTAATCCACACCTTCCACCCAAATCACCAACCCCAACCCCAAATAAGCACCACCCTAAGCGATGGTGCACAGAGTATAGCAAGGAGCTCAAGGAGCATTTGGTAGCGGAGAAGCAAATCATGGCCGCATGCGTGGATGAGGTCGCAATGGCTGCCATTCATGCCGACCCCTAGATCTTGGAGGAGCACCTCGCTGTCGAGCCCATGATCGACGTTGCGACGCGGTTGGTTGCTTTAAACGATACTTCATGGCATTTTCTCGAGCCCAGGTCGGTGCCTTCGACGAAGACTACAAGATGTTTTCTTAGCGTGCCCGTGCTTACCTCAACTCAAGAGCCAGCAGGTTGGTGCCGGGAGCGGCTTAGGCAACTCACCACTACGACGAGGTCACCCATGATGTGGAGGCCTCGCACTCTTCCATGTCCAAGGAGCCAATCATCATCGATATCCTCGACGATGAGGAGTAGCTAGTCTTATTAACTCACTATAAGGACCTATGTTCAGTTTGCTAGCTACGTCGGTTAAGCATGCTCGGTTTACCCGTTGCATGTGCTGGTCCTGCCTTTCCTTAACAAATTCTAATGAATTGTCCTATCTACTTTTACCATGCAATATGTTGCTCTAGTGTATATGTTCTATATGTCATGCAATGTGGTGCTCACTTATTAACTATTTGATTAATTAGTTGTCTTGTTCAGTTAAGTGTTTGGTTCAATTCTGCAAATGTGATGTTCAATTCCTTAGGGTGCAATTTTGTATTGTCTTCCATGTGAGAAATAAATCAAATTTATCTATTCAAAATACATGAGAAACAAATACAATTGCTACATTTCCAGGTTGTCAACCATGCTTGGTTTTTAATTGTCTGATCTTCTAGTATGTTATATATTGTGCAATGTGGTGCTTAGTTAATGTTTGGTTCATTTGTTGTGGTGTTTAGTTAACTGTTTGGTTCAATTCTGCAATGCAATATTCAATTGTCGTGGGTGCATTTTGATATTGTATACCATGTGCGGAATAAATCGAATTTGGTTGTACTAAATATGTGGGAAACAAATACGATTGCTATATTTCCAAGTTGTTAAGCATGCTTGGTTTGGTTAACTGTTTGATCTTCTATTAGGAGTGTGTTATATTCTGCAATGTGGTGCTCAATTAATGTTTGGTTCATTTTTTGTGGTGTTTAGTTAACTGTTTGGTTCAATTCTGCAATGTGATGTCCAATTGTCGTGGGTAGAATTTTGTATTGTTGTGCATGTGAGGAATAAATCAAATTTGGTTGCACTTAATACATGAGAAACATATACAATTGATATATTTCCTAGATCTTAATCATGATTTGTTTGGATAAATGGGTTTTCCATGTGGCTCGAATTAATCCGACGAATCTGCAATGTGCTTATTTTTCATCAACATATTTTACTGATAGCGTGCGAACCCTCACTTAACCCGATCACTAACTACCTTATATGTGTTGCAGGGAAACAATGAGAAGCACAGAGGCTTACAAGGTTTGCACATGCATGGTCGTTTGTCTAATAGCACATTATTGTGTTGCAGGAACCATTCTAATATTTAGGTTTTTAACATGCAGGTCCTCCTGTCAGAGGTTTTGACCCATTGTTCGGCCCTTTTTGCGTATGGGGAAATGAGTTGTCCATGAATATCAGTCAAGTCAAGAAACTCAGAAAGATTGTTAGGATACAGAAATTAGCGACAAAAAACAACAAGATCTTTGTCTGGACAATGAAAAAGACATCAGTTCACTACAGGATGGTACTAACTATTATACCGTGCCTTCTTTATTACTTTGCCCCATTTCCAATCTAGAGAAGATATTTATGCACATCCTTGTTTTCAGGCCTTTCCAAAGCAGTTCACTGATGATTACCCCTCAAACCACATGTATGGTCAGGAGGCGAGGAAGGTATTCATTAAACACCCACGGTTCAATATTGAAGTGTTCCTAAAGAGGACGAAGGATGGACGGTCAATCATCCATAGGCACTGGCCTAAAGTTGCAAAGACCTTCAGTATCAATGTAGGCTCAATATCCGCCTGCTGCTTCAGCAATTTTCCACATGAGATTCATTTGTCTATGCACCGTCTATGATGCTAATTTCGAAAGGTTATAGATGTTGCATGTGAAACTTGGTGCTGGTGTAGTTGTGTAATGGGGTAGTTGAGTGCTGAAGCTATATGATGTTGTACTCTGATGTATTTCAATTATGAAATACTGCTTCCTTAATACGAAAGTGAAATATATTGTGTGCTTAATTTGAAATGTCAATTATATTATTAAATGGATTATTAATAATAGGACAATTAGCCTGCTAATTGGGTTTTTTCTATTGCAAATAGTTATTGAGAAAACACCATGGGCAATCACCTCAAAAAACGCAGACAGTTTCTAGGAATAAAAATGTTGGATCAATGAACAATCACACACAACTTCCTCTTGAAAATTGTTTGTGTTAGGACACCTTGCGCAAATGTTTACCATATAAAAAGTGTGTGTGATGGACAGCCTATGCCACACAGTTTCTTCTATGCACCGTGTGTGATGCATTCAATAACGCAAACGATAAAATTATTAACATCATCTTCAATTGCAACGCCATCACAAACGATTTAATGGGGAAAATTGTGTGTGATGTACCTACGAACGGAAACATTTTTCTTGGAGTGACTGCGTGGGATGTATATACAAACATAAACGTACCTTTTGGATTGACTCTGTGGGATGTACATACTAACAGAAATGTATTCCTTGGATTGATTATGTGGAATGTACATACGAACGGAAACGTTTAGCCAGGACTGACCGTGTGGGATGTACTTACGACTGGAAATTATTTGGCATGTACAATTGAAACCATTTGTATAGCACCTCACTGTACCAATGTATCATGTGGAAGAACTGTGTATTATCATCTCCTTGGACGATCTTAGAAAACTTTGCTCTAAGCGCCCATTTCATCTCCTCCTCTCTCATAAGGGCTTGTAGCTTCTTCTCGGCCTCATTCTTAATAGCTCGCTCAGACATATTAAGAAGGGTGGATTCCACTTTCACATCAAATTCATTAAAAATTTGTGTCAGTCTCTCTTTTTCAACTTTATAAATACCACTTTGGTTTTTGGCCCATCCTCTCAAGAATTGGTGCAAATGTCTAATTTTGTTTTGCCATCTCTCCACATGAGAGGTCCCATGAGACTCCTTGTGCCATTCTATCGCAATGAGATCCATGAAACCCTCCCTCTCAAACCATCCTAGTTCGAAAGAGAAAGTATTTCTATTTCCCACATGGGTCAATTCCCCAGAATAAACCAGCAGTGGGGTATGGTCAGAAATGGCCCTCTATAGAGCACGAACCGTTACAAGTGCAAATTTATTTTCCCACTCAATACTAGTGAGAACCCTGTCCAATTTCTCATAAGTAGGAATTGGCCCACGTGAATTGTCTACCAGTGAGGTCAATCTCCCTCAAGTCGAAACTTCCAATGGTCATATTAAACATGAATAACCACCTTCCATCGAGGTTGTCGTCATTTTTTCATCTTGTCTTATAATGATATTGAAATATCCTCCAACCATAATGGGCAACCTTTCATCCCCACAATTTCTCACTAAATTTGCGAGGAAGTCAGGCTTGAGCTCTGGCTCCGCCGCACCATATACGACCACGAAAGCCCATCTGAAGCCATCAATTTTCGATCTTACACGAAATATGGCAGCAAATTCACCATGAACCACACTTAGCACCTCTAAAGATTCATACTTCACCCCAAGTAGGATCCTTACAGATCTCCCCCTTGGAGGTAAACAGCGCCAATAAAAATCAACCCCCCTGAAATGGTGTTGAGAAACTGGGGGGTGAAATTATCTCTATCCGTCTCTAATAAAGCCTTGAAATTGAATTTTTGCTCTATCGATGTATCACTAAGGAATCTCCTTTTAGCCAAGTCCACTAGACCTCTGCTATTCTAGAATATCCCTTTCATATTTCATCATGGAATTTTTTCTTTTGTTTAACTCTCACACTCCTACGCACCGTTGATGTAGGATAAACCTTCCTCTTCCATGTTGAAAGGATCGATATGGTTGACTAGAGGGGGGGGTGAATAGGCAACTACCAATTTTTAACTTTTCTTAATCAAATTAAACTTTGCATCAAAGTAGGTTGTCTAGATGTGCAACTAGGTGAGCAACCTATATGATGCAATACCAACAAGCAAACAAGCAAGCAAGAGAAGTAACACTAATCAGCTTAAACAAGTAAAGGTAAGAGATAACCAAGAGTGGATCCAGTGAAGACGAGGATGTGTTACCGAAGTTCCTTCCCTTTGAGGGGAAGTACGTCTCCGTTGGAGCGGTGTGGAGGCACGATGCTCCCCAAGAAGCCACTAGGGCCACCGTATTCTCCTCACGCCCTCACACAATGTGAGATGCCGTGATTCCACTATTGGTGCCCTTGAAGGCGGCGACCGAACCTTTACAAACAAGGTTGGGGCAATCTCCACAACTTAATCGGAGGCTCCCAACAAAACCACGAAGCTTCACCACAATGGACTATGGCTCCGTGGTGACCTCAACCGTCTAGGGCGCTCAAACACCCAAGAGTAACAAGATTCGCTAGGGATGAGTGGGGGAATCGAAAATCCCTTGGTGGAAGTGTAGATCGGGGCCTTCTCAACCACTCCCAAGCAAATCAAAAAGTTTGATTGGATAGAGAGATAGATCGGGCGAAAATGGAGCTTGGAGCATTTAATGGAGCTTGGGGGAGGAAGAGGTAGGTCAAAGAGAAGAAGGGGACTCCCTTTTATAGTGGGGGCAACAATCCAACCATTACCCCCCACCAACCAGCCCCGCACAGGGCGGTACTACCGCTGAGAGGGGGCGGTACTACCGCCAGGACAGCAGTACTGCCGCGCCAGCCAGCGGCACTGCCGTGCAGAGGAGACTAGTAGGGAAAGGACCCAAACGCGGTACTACCGCGGTGGTAGGGGCGGTACTACCGCTCCTGGAACGGTACTACCGCCTCTACAACCGCAACTAGTGCCACAAAACCCGACACAAGAAAAAGACCCCTCGAGTCGAGGCGGTAGGAGCCACACAGCCCAGCGGTACTACGGCAGCGGGGTCACGGGCGGTACTACCGCCGTGGAGCGGTACTGCCGCTTGTGACCCTTCAGCCGTACTACCGCTGGTAGTGCGGTACTACCGCTGGGGCACATAAGAGAGAGAGAGAATCTCTTCAAAGATGCTGAGGACGAGGCGGAGATGCCAGGCACCCCAGCGGTACTAGTGCTGTGGAGCCATGGGCGGTACTATCGCTGTGGAGCGGTACTGCCGCTTGTGGCTCCTCAGCGGTACTACCGCTGGGTTGCACGGTAGTACCGCTTGGACCCAGACAGGACAAGGAAGAGAGGAGAGAACTCTACAATCGAATGGAAAAGCTCGGAGGGTGAGAAGCTGAGTGTACGTGATGATTCCACCCATGCAATACCCCAGCAGACCCCCTCTTGATAGTACGGTGCCCTCTATGCAACTAGTCCACCGAGAAAGAAACGAAAGAGCTACACCGTCTTGAAATACACTCCGAGGGGAAGAAAGCGTCTCGTGCCAGGGGAGAATCTGTGAATTATTCAAAGCACAAGATTAGTCCGCAAACATGTTGTCATCAATCACCAAAACTACCTTGAGAGAGATATGTCGTAACAATCTCCCCCTTTTTGGTGGATTGACGACAACTAGGGATTTGCGCAAGGAAAAGAAATAAACAAAGAAAACTAAGAACTACAAAATGTAGATGGGCTCCCCCAGAATGTGTGCACCTAGATAGGGCAAGACCCACACATTCGGATCAACACTCCCCCTATATTGTATAGTCCAACAATACTAAGCACAAGATATATGAGATAAGAGAATAAACAGGACAAGCATGCATCTCATAATAAACTACAGTATTCTGAATAGACATAAGTAATAAGGTAGCGATAGGGAGCATATGTCTCACACCATATGTCTAGAACTTAGGTCTCACAGGCACCAAACCAAACCAAATAAAGACACGGAGAGAACACACAAGAAACCACAAGACGACTCAAAGCACAGCAACAACACAAATCCCTACACTCTCTCCCCCTTTGGCAGCGAGACACCAAAAAGGGCAAAGAGTGATGCCACGACTCCAGGTGATGAGAAGAAGAAGATCTCGAACATCACATCTCTGCATCTTCATCGTGGGTCGAAAACTGCTCGGCATCGGAGTCGGTCCAAGGGAAATGTTGATGAATCCATTCCTCCTCTTCAGTGATCTGACCCTCAGACCCACTGGCAACTGTTGCTCCCATCTGACGCATGAGCTCCTTGTGGCGCATCCTGGCATGCTTCTCCGCCACATGAGTCATGTACTGACCATGAGACTCCATGCAGAAAAGCTTCTTCATCTTGCGTTTAAGCTTCTGTGCCCATGACGGTTCTGTACTAGAGGACCCAAAGTACTCCTCATGATCATCAGTAGTAGACCCACCCTTGGTCCCCATGGCAGCAGCAGCAGCAGATGGATCCCCCATGGCAGCAGCAGTAGACGGACCCCTGTGGCAGCAGCAGCAGACGGACCCCCTGTGTGAGGCGCTGGGGTGGTACAATTGTCCTTCTTCCTCAGACGCTTGATCTCATGAGAAACCAAGTCTCCAGTTTCTAGCAACACTCTGGGATAAGTCTGTGCCCAGGCCCTCTCAATGAGCCTCATGATGAATGGACCATATATAGGGCACTTGCGCTCAGACACGGTAGAGAGAAGTTCAGACCACATGACATGAGAAATATCCAGGCTCTCTCCAGTGCTTGCTTCCTTCTCATGCTGACAGAAAAGGAGCATGTCCACGAGGTAAGAGTGGAGCATATCCAGATTCCTGATCCGAGGGAAGTGAGTCTCACGGAAGATGCGATGAAGAATGTCCAGATACGGAGACAGCTCATAGGTCTTCTTCTCAGTTACTAGGTGAACTTTCACAGTGCAGTAGGGCCAAAGGGCTTGCTTGTGGGTGGACATAGCATTGCGGTGAGGGCGGAAACCGACAGGAGTCTCAAGCCCTTGATCCACCACATCAAGTAACTCCATGAAAGCCTTCCACTTGACGGAAAGCAGCTTGCCATTGGTCATCCATGTCAGAGTCCTGTCGACATCTGTCCCAAGATGGACGGTGGCATAGAATTGAGCCACCAAATCCGCATCGAAATCCTTGTTGAATTGCATGATCCTGAGAATGTTCAGCTGAGTGCACATCTGAAGGGCTTCGCCAAAGTACTCCAGGTCCTTCTCCATAGCATCAGTGTCAATTGAGCGAACATCAACAAAAAGATTCTTCTTGGCCTTGATCACATCAAAGTAGATGGCAAAGTGAAAGCGGTTCCAGAATGGGCGGTTGACCAAAGTGGGTTCTTGGTCCACCGCATAGGGGTTGCGGCGACGCTTCTCCCAAAAATCCTTGTTGGTCATCTCAGTCATAGTCTTCCCCTTTGTCTTGTTGGCGGATCGCTTCGATTGCTGAGGAGGTGGAGGAACACTTGCAGATGCACTTGCTGGAGGCGGTTGGGTGCTCGAGGAACCACCGGCTAGCTCTGAGGTGCGGTAGCGTTTTGATGTAGCACGCCCGGGGTTGATACGGCGACCTTGCTGCTCGGAATGTTCATCACCTGGAGCCAAACACAAGAACACGCAAAACAACCAGAAAGAACGAGCATAAGCCAACAAACACAACAAAAATGATCAAGGTAAAGCAGGAATATGATGGAATTTGACATGCAGCGGTAGTACCGTAACATGCCCGCGGTAGTACCGCCTCAAGCGGTAGTACCGCCCCAAAGAGAGCGGTAGTACCGCTCGAGGTCAAGCGGTAGTACCGCTAGTACTGCTTGAGGCAAAGAAACAGCAGTTTCCTACCGCTCGAGGCGGAGAAACAGCGGTTTCCTACTACCGTGGACAGATCCGGCACTACCGGCCTACCAAATTCAAAAATATTCCTACCAAACTCTAATCGAGATAGTCTAGTTGCCTTCTCCAACCAACTCAAGCCTAGATTTAGCCAAAAATCTAGAGATGCAACCACCATTGCCCCTAAGAAACAAGATCTGAAAACGAGACAAAAGGAAAGAAGGAACGGGGGCAATACCGGCATCCATGGCAAGAGAACGAGGTGGGGATCGACTCCACCAAAGGAAATGGAGAGGGACGCCCCGGAGACGGAGGCCCGCCGGAGCCCTCCCGCGGCGAGTGGAGGCTGGAGAGAGGAAGAGGAAAGAGGGGGCGAAGTGAATGGGTATGGGGGAGAAGAAACCTCCCCCTGCCCCGACTTAACCCCCTGGTCCCGTCCCTCAGCGGTAGTACCGTGCTGGGGGGCGGTAGTACCGCTTACGAGCGGTAGTACCGCGCACCACCAGCGGTAGTACCGCCCAGCACGCCACGGCAACCAAACAAACAAGGCTTTTGCTCGACGGAACGACAAAAACGACAAGAAAAAGAGCACACCAGCAAACGACCAAGACACACCTCTTCAAAAGAGGGCGGTGGCCGAGGCCACCTATGTTTGAGTCAAAAGGTATGGCGCCACGAAGATTTTAACCTTGGGCCCATGACCAAAACTCGTCTTTGAAGCACAAGTACCATCAACAATGGCTAAAGTGAAAGACTTGATCAATTTATGCATAATGGGGGGAGGGAGAGTTCATTGAGAGAACAACACTCCCCCTATGTCCATGCCTACACCTAAACTAGACAACAAAGTGAGCGTGGTGGGGTGTGCAAGGGTTCAAGCCACATTGCTCGAATCAATGATATTTAGCTCATGCCTTTACTCGCGAAATCTTGCTTCGTCCAAGGGCTTCGTGAAAATATCTGCAAGGTTGTCATGAGTGTTGACATAGTTTAGCTCGATCTCTCCTCGCCTAATGTGATCCCGGATGAAGTGATACCGAATCTCAATATGCTTCGTCTTGAAGTGTTGCACCGGGTTGAGAGAGATCTTGATGGCACTTTCATTGTCACACCAAAGAGGCACTTTGTCACAAGTGACACCATAATCCTTTAAAGTTTGCCTCATCCATAGGAGTTGTGCACAACAACTACCGGCGGCAACATACTCTGCCTCAGTGGACGAGAGAGACACACAACTTTGCTTTTTGGAAGACCAACTTACCAAAGAGCAACCAAGGAATTGGCACCCTCCGGAAGTGGACTTCCTATCCACTTTGTCTCCCGCCCAATCGGAATCCGAGTACCCTACAAGCTTGAAGTTTGATCCTCTTGGGTACCATAAGCCAAAGTTTGGGGTATGAGCCAAATATCGAAAGATTCGTTTGACTGCCACATAGTGACTTTCCTTAGGTGTGGCTTGAAACCGTGCACAAATTCCCACACTCAACATGATGTCCGTTCTAGATGCACAAAGGTAAAGCAAGGATCCAATCATGGAACGATATACATTTTGATCCACCACTTTACCATTGGGATCTAAGTCAAGTTGGCACTTGGTGGGCATTGGACTGGAAGCCGGCTTGACGTCACTTAGCTTGAATCTCTTGAGCATGTATTGAGTGTATTTGGATTGACTGATGAAGGTTCCTTCTCTTCTTTGCTTCACTTCGAACCCTAGAAATAACTTCAACTCTCCCATGGAGGACATCTCGAACTTTGAGGTCATGAGAGCGGAAAATTATTCATTAAAAGCTTTGTTAGGAGAACCAAAGATAATATCATCAACATATAATTGGCACACAAACAACTCCCCTTTAACCTTCTTAGTAAAAAGAGTGGGGTCGATTAGCCCAACTTCAAAACCACGGTCTTGTAACAACTCGGTAAGGTGGTCATACCACGCACATGGCGCTTGTTTAAGGCCATAGAGTGCCTTATCGAGTTGATACACATGATCGGGAAAGTAGGGATCCTCGAACCCGGGGGGTTGCTTGACGTAAACCAATTCATTAATAGGACCATTAAGAAAAGCACTCTTCACATCCATTTGTTGTAACTTAAAGTTATGATGAGAAGCATATGCAATCAACATGCGAATGGATTCAAGACGAGCAACGGGAGCAAAGGTTTCACCGTAGTCGATACCCTCGACTTGGGAGTAGCCTTGTGCTACCAAACGAGCCTTGTTGCGAATGATAATCCCATGGGCATCTTGCTTGTTCTTAAATATCCACTTGGTTCCTATGACATTGTGATTCCCGGTTGGTCTTTGCACCAATCTCCACACTTTGTTGCGCTCGAAGTTGTTGAGTTACTCATGCGTGGCATTGAGCCAATCCGGATCTTCTAGCGCTTCATAGACCTTATGGGGTTCCACACAAGAGACAAACGCGTGATGCTCACAATAATTTGCTAATTGTCTATGAGTGCTTACCCCCTTTCTTAAGCTTCCAAGCACATTCGTCATGAGATGATCCTTGGTGGAGATATTGGAAGAAACCTTGGCGGCACGGCGCTCTAATTCCTCCTCGGGGGAGAGACGAGGAGTGGTCACTTGATCATCTTGAGCGTCGTCTTGGGCTTGTTCTTGTTCTTGAACTTGCTCGGAAGAGAGAACTTGACCTTGGGCATCACTTGATGTGTCAACACCGTCTTGAGCGTGATCGTGCCCTTGGTCATGTTCTTGAAGATGAGGGCCTTCATGTTGAACCTCGGAAGCATGTGGGCCTTGGGTTGGTGATGGCTCCACTTGAGTGGAGCTTTGTCCTTCTCCTTCGGCCAAAAGGGGTTCCTCAATGGGTAGGATAAAGCCAACATCCATTCTTCTTATGGCTTGGGGAGGAATTTCATCACCTACATCACAAGTACCACTTTGCTCCACTTGGGAGCCGTTATTCTCATCAAACTCCACGTTACACATCTCCTCAATAAGTCCCGTGGATTTATTGAGGACACGGTAAGCATGAGAGTTTGTAGAATAGCCAACAAATATGCCCTCATAAGCTCTAGCCTCAAATTTAGACAACCGAACACCTTTCTTGAGAATGAAACACTTACACCCGAATACCCGGAAGTACTTGAGGTTGGGCTTGTTACCGGTGAGTATCTCATATGGAGTCTTGTTCAAGCCCTTGCGGAGGTAGAGCCGATTGGATGCATGACACGCGGTGTTGATGGCTTCGGCCCAAAAGTTATACGGAGACTTGAACTCCGCCATCATGGTCCTTGCCGCATCCATCAACGTCCGGTTCTTCCTCTCTGCAACACCGTGTTTTTGAGGGGTGTAGGGTGCAGAATATTGATGCTTGATTCCCTCATCACTAAGAAACTCATCCAAGGTGTAGTTCTTGAACTCGGTGCCGTTGTCACTTCTTATTGTCAAGATCTTTGCGTTGTGTTGACGTTGTGCTTCATTTGCAAAGTCAATGACGATTTGTTGGGTCTCGCTCTTCCTCTTGAAGAAAAACACCCACGTGTACCTTGAGTAGTCATCCACAATCACCAAGCAATACTTCCTACCTCCAAGACTATCGAAGGATGGAGGCCCAAAGAGATCCATGTGAAGGAGCTCCAAAGGCCTCTTTGAATAAATGATAGTCGTGGGAGGGTGAGCCTTCTCATGTAGCTTTCCTTCGATACAGGCACTGCAAGCACGATCTTTAGCAAAACTAACACTCGTTAGTCCATGGACATGGTCCCCCTTGAGGTGACTTTGCAAAGATCTCATATTGACATGGGCTAAACGGTGATGCCAAAGCCATCCCACATCAACTTTAGCCATTAGGCATGTCGCAGTCTTAGTGGGTCGCTTCAAAAAGTTAATCACATATAGACCGTTCTCGACATGCCCAACAAAATCTACTTTAAGAGTCTTGCTCCACAAGAGGGCCACGGTATCGATATCAAAGAAAGTGGCAAAGCCCATGATTGCAAGTTGACGAACGGAAAGTAAATTGTATGCAAGGGACTCAACAAGCATGACCTTCTCGATCGTGAGATCATGAGAGATGACCACCTTGCCAAGTCCCAATACCTTAGAAGATGAGGCGTCACCCCACTCGACATTGGTGGGCATAGATGGAACCTTGTGCACGTCCACCACCAAGTCCTTGCTTCCGGTCATATGATTTGTAGCTCCGCTATCGAGCAACCATGATCCCCCACCGGAAGCAAACACCTACAAGAGATCAATGCTTGGTTTTAGGTACCCATTTTGTAATGGGTCCTTTGATGTTAGTAACAAGGGTTTTTGGAACCCAAATAGACCATTCAATGTATTCATGAGGAGAACCAATAAATTTGGCATAAACATGCCCATCACTAGCACGGCATAACACATAAGAAGGATTAAAATCGCCGGCTTTGTTGGGAGGGGTGACATTGCCCTTCTTGACATTGTTCTTCTTCTTCTCCTCGGAGGCACCCTCTCCCTCCTTCACAAAGGTTTGCATGAGAGGAGGAGGTCGTTTGGTCTTGTCATTCTTCTTCTTGTTCTTGGAGTTGGGCACGTACCCAACCCCTTCCTTGGCCACAACTCCCTTTTGGTTGATCAAGAGATCGTTGAGGTTCTTCTTGCCTTGTATGCAAGTCGCAGGACCTCTTTCAAGTTGCCCCTTTAGCTTAGCGTTCTCCTCAACGAGATGCACATGCTCACAACACGGGTTAGTATCATTTGCATTATCAATTAACATCATACGAGGGAAAGTGGCTTTTTCCTTGGTTAGCTTTACTTGAAGTTGATCATGAGACTCTTTGAGGCTAGCATGAGCACCCTTCAATACCTTGTGAGCCTTGTCCAGTAGATCAAACTCCTCTTTGAGTCTAGCAAGATCAACCTCAAGTTAGGCCTTCTCGGAGTTTAGCACATGAGAAACTATGAGGACATGATCATAATCTTTCTTTAACTTAGCATGATCAACGTTGTGTGACTCCTCAAGAGCCAAACGAAGACCACACTCTTCCTCAAGAGCATTGGAAAGATCCGAAATCTCATCGGCATAGTCACGACTATGCCCTTCCATCTTAGTGATGGTGTCTTCGTGAGCCTCAATCATGTCATTGGCTTCACCAAGTTGTTCCAAGAGAGCAACAAAGTGCTTCTTGGATTTTCCCTTGAGTTTGCCCATAAAGGCCTCAAACTCGTTAGCCTCCACATTAGCTCCCTCAAGTTCATTAATGCTATCCGTCGGAGAAGGATGATTAATGATGGTAGTTTTGATATTGGGGGTTACCTTGTTGGTGGCTTTAGCCATGAGCCACTTGGCGGTGATGCTCTCATTGGGTGAGTCGAAGAGAGACACCCGTGAAGTCATCGCAATGGCAACGGAGGCCATGGCAACCGACTCATCATCGTCATCATCCTCATTGTACTCTTCTTGTAAAACCAATGCCTTGGGAGGAGTCTTCTTGGTGAAGTTGTTCTTGTTGGGGAACGACTTGGCCTTGTCCTTTCGGATGAGCTTTCCACCATTGTCTTCCCTCTTCTCATACGGGCATTCCGCAACAAAATGACTCACGTTGCCGCAATTGTAGCAAGTCCTTACACGTTGCTTGCCCCTCGTGCCACTCGAGTTGTTTTTGCTAAAGTTTGGCCTCGAGTTTTTCTTGCTCCAAAATTGCCTTGAAGCAAGTTCCATGTGTTCATGATATGCATACTTCGTATCTTCGGGGTTGCTCTCCTCTTCTTCCTCTTCTTCTTCTTCAACGGTGAGCTTGGCCTTCAATGCAAGGTTAGGCTTCTTTGCCCATTGAGAACGGAGCACCGCATTGTCGGTGGTCTTGTCCAAAATGTTCATGGCCACAAACTCATCCAACACTTCGCTTGAGGTCAAAGTGTGGAAGTCCGGTCTTTGACGAATGACGGAGGACATGGCCTTGTGATAGGGCATCATTGCCTTGAGGAATTTGCGCTTGATCCAATTGTCATCGGTGTCCTTGCTCCCGTGATCTCGTAGTGAGACCGCGAGTTTGGTCACTCTCCGATAAAGCTCACGAGGTTCTTCATCTTCTTTCATTGCAAACTCATCGGCCTCATCTTGTACCACTTCATAGTTGGAGCGTTGAATGCTTGCGCTTCTCGGGTAGAGAGAGACAACACAATGCCATGCATCTTTGGCCAAGGCGAATGGACGAAGATGAGGTAGGTCTTCGGGTGGAATTGCATCTTGAATGATGAAGAGAGCATTCTCATTGAATTGATTGTCCACGGTTTCTCGAGGAGTGAAGTTGCTTGGATCATATGGATAGAAAACTTCTTCAATGATTCTCCAAAGGTTAGTGTTCACATGATTTAAATGACGTTTAAAGCGGTAAACCCAAGAATCAAAATCCTCATTTTTCACAATCTTAGGGGGAGGACCGGCATGATTCAAATGAGTGGAAGGAACCGGTCCACCATAAACAAGTGGTGGTTTCACATGGGCAAAGATGCCGGTGCCATTCTTACCACTAGAAGAAGGAGCCTTTTCACTACTAGCTTCCCCCATGTCGGGGATAGCATCCGTCACCTTGTTGGCGGGGTCACCCACTTTCAACTGTGCGGTGGATAGTTTAAGCCCCTCAAGAAATTTAGTAAACATGCTTTCAACTTTGGTCGTCATGGAGGTTTTCAATGTCTCCAAGGCCACATTGAACTCCTCACGAGAGACCGAGGTTCCCCCATCTCCCGTAGACGAGATCGGATTCACACCGGAGTGTTCCTCCACACCGTCTACGGTATTAACCATACTCTTTGGACGGTAAAGTCCTTAATAAAGAGACGAGGCTCTGATACCAATTGAAAGGATTGATATGGTTGACTAGAGGGGGGGTGAATAGGCAACTACCAACTTTTAACTTTTCTTAATCAAATTAAACTTATGTCTAGATGTGCAACTAGGTGAGCAACCTATATGATGCAATACCAACAAGAAAACAAGCAAGCAAGAGAAGTAACCCTAAAGAGCTTGCACAAGTAAAGGTAAGAGATAACCAAGAGTGGATCCAGTGAAGACGAGGATGTGTTACCGAAGTTCCTTCCCTTTGAGGGGAAGTACGTCTCCGTTGGAGCGGTGTGGAGGCACGATGCTCCCCAAGAAGCCACTAGGGCCACCGTATTCTCCTCACGCCCTCACACAATGCGAGATGCCGTGATTCCACTATTGGTGCCCTTGAAGGCGGCGACCGAACCTTTACAACAAGGTTGGGGCAATCTCCACAACTTAATCGGAGGCTCCCAACAAAAGCACGAAGCTTCACCACAATGGACTATGGCTTCGTGGTAACCTCAACTGTCTAGGGTGCTCAAACACCCAAGGGTAACAAGATCTGCTAGGGATGAGTGGGGGAATTGAAAATACCTTGGTGGAAGTGTAGATCGGGGCCTTCTCAACCACTCACGAGCAAATCAACAAGTTTGATTGGCTAGAGAGATAGATCGGGCGAAAATGGAGCTTGGAGCATTTAATGGAGCTTGAGCAATAAATGGAGCTTGGGGGAGGAAGAGGTAGGTCAAAGAGAAGAAGGGGACTCCCTTTTATAGTGGGGGCAACAATCCAACCGTTGCCCCCCACCAACCAGCCCCGCACAGGGCGGTACTACCGCTGAGAGGGGGCGGTACTACCGCGAGGAAAGTGGTACTGCCGCGCCAGCCAGCGGCACTGCCACGCAGAGGAGACTAGTAGGGAAAGGACCCAAACGCGGTACTACCGCGGTGGTAGGGGCGGTGCTACCGCTCCTGGAATGGTACTACCACCTCTACAACCGCAACTAGTGCCGCAAAACCCGACACGAGAAAAAAACCCCTCGAGTCGAGGAGGTAGGAGCCACACAGCCCAGCGGTACTACGGCAGCGGGGTCACGGGCGGTACTACCGCCGTGGAGCGGTACTGCCGCTTGTGACCCTTCGGCCGTACTACCGCTGGCAGTGCGGTACTACCGCTGGGGCACATAAGAGAGAGATAATCTCTTCAAAGATGATGAGGACGATGCGGAGGTGCCAGGCATCCTAGCGGTACTACTGCTGTGGAGCCACGGGTGGTACTACCGCTGTGGAGCGGTACTGCCGCTTGTGGCTCCTCAGCGGTACTACCGCTGGGTTGCATGGTACTACCGCTTGGACCCAGACAGGACAAGGAAGAGAGGAGAGAACTCTACAATGGAATGGAAAAGCTCGGAGGGTGAGAAGCTGATGTGTACGTGATGATTCCACCCATGCAATACCCTAGCGGACCCCCTCTTGATAGTACGGTGCCCTCTACGCAACTAGTCCACCGAGAAAGAAACAAAAGAGCTACACCATCTTGAAATACACTCCGAGGGGAAGAAAGCGTCTCGTGCCAGGGGAGAATCTGTGAATTATTCAAAGCACAAGATTAGTCCGCAAACATGTTGTCATCAATCACCAAAACTACCTTGAGAGAGATATGCCGTAACACATGTTCTTTTTGTTTTATCCTTCATCGCTTCTGTGTGCAGATGATCGGTGTCAGTAGTTACAATGACGTCTGGTTGCAAAGGGGCCATATACCCCTTAGCAACCACATCCTCATCCTTGCCTTATAAGCCCTCTGTGGGAACTAAGTCCTCACAGAGAATCTGAAGTGCTATTACTCCAAGATAATTAATATCTGTTTCATTCATAGGTTTTACTGCCGCTATATTTCGAATTAAATCCACAACTCTATCTGTTTCTAAATCTAACATATCATTAATGGATTTGGCAGTTTCTTTGTTAATACTACCAAGAGAGATCCCTAAGTTGCTGGCTTTATCAATAATTTCATGTTCAGAAAAGTGCAGAATGAAACCACTTGTATTAATCGACATACCTGTATGAGCTTCGAGGTCTTGAAGCTTGGCGGCCCTCATAGCACGCCCCAGCTGTATGTTATCCATGCCCAGCAGGCCCTAGATCCGGTGACTAAAACATCTGTCACTGGACATAGGATCCGGAATATGTCCAAAAGTGGTCACGTCATCCATAGCCACTCCATCCAGGCTGTGGCCGCCTGCCATATGCCTGACCGGGTCCGAAGCGATGGGAGACACTGACCTCCCAGACTGATCCACAAATTCGCTTTTGGCAAGATGTTACAAAATGCATATGCATTATAACAAAAGCGAATGAAGCGGATAGAGATCGGGCAAGAGAGCTTGAAGTGCATCAATGGTGGAGTGAGAGAGGTCAAAGGTGAGAGTGGTAGGTGGGAGAAGCTCACTTATATAGTAACCCTCAATTCCAACCGTTAACTGCGTTTTTTGCACTGCAGCGGTACAACCGGTCCTCGTCCCGGTACAACCGGGACTCATGGTGTATCTGCAGAACCCTACCAAGCGTACAACCGGACAGGCGGGCGGTAGTACCGGCTAAGAAAAATAACCGGACTAACCGCCTGGCCACCACACAACCCGCATCAAAACAGGAGCTTGACCGGTACTTGGGCGGTGCCTGGCCGGAACAACCGCATGGCCTTGAGCTCTTGGGCGGCTAAGTTCTGAGCGGAAGAACCGCTCGGACCACCGGTGGTACCGGTCATCGTGGAACGACCGGACCAACCGGGCCACTACCGCCCAAGAACCGCATCAAACCAGAAGCGAGAGCGGTACTTGAGCGGTGCATGGACGGAACCACCGCCCCAGCTTTGCAGAGCATGGTGGCGGTACCACCGCCCGGAGGCAGCGGTACAACCGCTCGAGCAAAGCTGGTGAGCGACAAGACCCAGCGGTACAACCGCTCCAGAGAGCGGTACAACCGCTGGGCAGAAACAGTGAGCAGGAAGGATAGGGGAAGAGACAAGGAAAAACTCTCTCACACCTGAGGAAGACAAAGGAGGGGTGATGAACGTGTACGTGAAAAGATTCCCCCAGTGCTTTCTAATGAGGATTCCCTCTTGATAGTACGGGTTCCCTACGACCAAAGAGAATAAAAGCGTAGAGGACACGTCTTCGATCTTTTCCTACGAGAGGCAATAGCAATCCGATGTAAGCCTAAGCATCGAGAACCTGAAACGTATAGCACACGATTAGACCAACAAAGGGTTGTCATCATCATCCAAAACATAAAGTAGGGAAATGCCCTTTCAGCAGGCTTCTCCATAAGTCTGCGTAAAGCCAAACACTTTGATCATCTCATCAAAACGAATGTTCCAACTCTGAGATGCTTGCACCAGCCCATAGATTGAGCGTTGGAGCTTGCACACCTTGTCAACATTCTTAGGATCGACAAAACCTTCCGGCTACATCATATACAATTCTTCCTTAAGGAAACCATTAAGGAATGTCGTTTTGACGTCCATTTGCCATATCTCATAATCATAGAATGCGGCAATTGCTAACATGATTCAGACGGACTTCAGCTTCGCTACGGGTGAGAAAGTCTCATCGCAGTCAACCCCTTGAACTTGTCGATAACCCTTAGCGACAAGCCGAGCCTTATAGATGGTCACATTACCATGCGCGTCTGTCTTCTTCTTAAAGATCCATTTATTTCCATGGCTCGCCGATCATCGGGCAAGTCAGTCAAAGTCCATACTTCGTTTTCATACATGGATCCTATCTCGGATTTCATGGCTTCCGAGCCATTTGTCGGAATCTGGGCCCGCCATCGTTTCTTCATAGTTCGAAGGTTCACCATTGTCCAACAACATGATTTCCAGGACAGGGTTGCCGTACCACTCTGGTGCGGAACGCGTCCTTGTGGACCTTCGAAGTTCAGTAGCAACTTGATCTGAAGTTTCATGATCATCATCATTAACTTCCTCCCAGTCGGTGCAGACACCTCAGGAACAATTTCTTGAGCTGCGCCACTCTCCGGTTCAAGAGGCAATACTTCATCAAGATCTACTTTCCTCCCACTTACTTCTTTCGAGAGAAACTCTTTCTCTAGAAAGGATCCATTCTTGGCAACAAAGATCTTGCCTTCGGATCTGCGGTAGAAGTTATACCCAATAGTTTCTTTAGGGTATCCTATGAAGACGCATTTTTCCAATTTGGGTTCAAGCTTTTCAGGTTGAAGTTTCTTCACATAAGCATCGCATCCCAAATGTAGGATCGAAAGTATGTCTAGGGGGGGTGATTAGACTACTTGACCAAATAAAAACTTAACCTTTTCCCAATTTTAGTTCTTGGTAGATTTTAGCTATTTTAGGACAAGTCAAGCAATCATCACATAATTCAAGCAAGCATGCAAAGAGTATATTGGCAGCGGAAAGTAAAGCATGCAACTTGCAAGAATATAAAGGGAAGGGTTTGGAGATTTCAAACGCTATTGGAGACACGGATGTTTTTCCCGTGGTTCGGATAGGTGGTGCTATCCTACATCCACGTTGATGGAGACTTCAACCCACGAAGGGTAACGGTTGCGCGAGTCCACACAGGGCTCCACCCAAGGGCAACGGTTGCGCGAGTCCACGGAGGGCTCCACCCACGAAGGGTCCACGAAGAAGCAACCACCCACAAAGGGTCCACGAAGAAGCAACCTTGTCTATCCCACCATGGCCATCGCCCACGAAGGACTTGCCTCACTAGCGGTAGATCTTCACGAAGTAGGCGATCTCCTTGCCCTTACAAACTCCTTGGTTCAACTCCACAATCTTGTCGGAGGCTCCCAAGTGACACCTAGCCAATCTAGGAGACACCACTCTCCAAGAAGTAACAAATGGTGTGTAGGTAATGAACTCCTTGCTCTTGTGCTTCAAATGATAGTCTCCCCAACACTCAACTCTCTCTCATAGGATTTGGATTTGGTGGAAAGAAGATTTGAGTGGAAAGCAACTTGGGAAGGCTAGAGATCAAGATTCATATGGTAGGAATGGAATGTCTTGATCTCAACACATGAGTAGGTGGTTTTCTCTCAGAACATATGAGTAGGAATGGTGTGTGTGTTCTGATGGCTCTCTCTCGAATGAGAAGGAGGTGGAGGGGTATATATAGCCTCCACACAAAATCCAACCGTTACACACAATTTACCAATCTCGGTGGGACCGAATCAGAAAACTCGGTCTGACCGAAATAGTAAACCTAGTGACCGTTAGGAATTTCGGTGGGACTGACATGCAACTCGGTAGGACCGATTCGGTTAGGGTTTGGGCATAACGTAATCTCGGTGAGACCGATTACACAAACTCGGTGAGACCGAATTTGGTAATTAGCTAACCAGAGAGTTGGTCAGGCAAACTCGGTGGGACCGATTTGCTCTTTCGGTGAGACCGAGTGGAACTCGGTGAGACCGAAAAGTTACAAAGGGGAAACACTGAGTTTACATTGCAATCTCGGTGGGACCGATTCGCTCTTTCGGTGGGACCGAAAAGTTACGAAAGGGAAACAGAGAGTTTGCAACCCCATCTCGGTGGGACCGAGATCCTTATCGGTAGGACCGAATTGCTAGGGTTTGGCAGTGGCTAATGACAATTGAAACTCGGTGGCGCCGGATAGGAAAAATCGGTAGGACCGAGTTTGGCTTAGAGTTTAGGTCATATGTGGATATGGGAAAGTAGTTGAGGGTTTTGGAGCATATCATTAAGCACATGAAGCAAGAGGCTCATTAAGCAACACCTCATCCCTCCTTGATAGTATTGGCTTTTCCTATGGACTCAATGTGATCTTGGATCACTAAAATATAAAAAGAGGAGTCTTGAGCTTTTGAGCTTGAGCCAATCCATTTTCCTTAGCATTTTGAGGGTTCCACTTTCATATCCATGCCATGCCAATCATTGAGCTTTCCTGAAATAATCATCTTGGAATAGTGTAACATTACGGATGTAACTTTCCCAATTTGTATTCCAACTCTTGTCGTTTCCGGCATGAAGTTATTTTATTTTCTCGGGTTCGGGTTTTTGTCTTCGTGTGTTGTTTTCGCTGGCATGCATCTCATATCATGTCATCATGTGCATTGCATTTGCATACGTGTTCATCTCATGCATTCGAGCTTTTTCCCCGTTGTCCGTTTTGCATTCCGGCGCTTAGTTCTTCTCCGGTGGTCATTTCTAGCCTTCTTTCGTGTGTGGGGATTAAACATTTCCGGATTGGACCGAGACTTGCCAAGAGGCCTTGGTTTACTACGGGTAGACCGCCTGTCAAGTTTCGTATCATTTGGACTTCGTTTGATACTCCAACGGTTAACCGAGGGACCGAAAAGGCCTCGTGTGTGTTGCAGCCCAACACCCCTCCAATTTGGCCCAAAACCCCTGCTCCATCATCTAGAGCGTTCGATCACGATCGCGTGGCCGAAAACCGCACCTCATTTGGACTCTCCTAGCTACTTATGCCTATAATATACCTCCATTCGGATTCGAAACCCTAGTTTTAAAAAAACCTCCCCGCACCGACGGACGTGTCCGCCCCGGCCGGACAGCGTCCGCCGCCGCCCGCGCCCAACCGGGCATCACCACGTGGCAGCGCGCCCACATCACCGCCGCCTCCCGCCGACGCGGGCCCGCAGGCCCAGCGCCGGCCCGTCCGCCGCCCGACCGGGCCACTCCGCCGCCCGCCGCCGCCTGTCCTTCTTCCCCCGAGCCGACCGGCCGCGCGCCGTGCTCCATCAACGCCGGCCGCCCCGCTCCGCTCCGGCAAGCCGCCGCCTCGCCCTCAAGCTGCTCCGCCGCCCGAGCCGAAGCTCACCTCGCACCGCCCCGCCCGACGTCCTCCGCCGCCGTGCGCCGACCAGGTCGCCGGATCCGGCCCCGGCGACCGCTTCCTCAACTCCGGCCGGCCAAGTTCCGGCGATCCCCATCTCCGTCCGGCGATCCTCGAAGGCCGCACCGCTACAGTGCATCTCAGATCTGAGATCCGTTTTAACCTAACGGTTGACTTTTTCCCTCTCCCCCTTAATCTTTTATGCATACTTTGACTCGATGATACATCAATTCCATGCATCATTTTCATTTGAGTTCATCTTGATGCCAAAAATGCTGTTAGAAGGAGGCTTCGTGAGTTAATTGTCAGATCTGCTAGTTCATCTTAGACTTTTGTCATTTTTGCCATGATTATTGTGTGCATGATATGCCTGTGAGTCCTTCATATGTTTTGTTAAGGATTTTGTCTTCTTTCCAGAGGTGCAACCCATGCATTTTTAGGATGTGTGTGGTGACTTGTGCAAGCTTGCAAAGAGAGGCACCCAGAAGATCTGTTTTCAGAGACTTAGTTGTTTTCACTAAGTCTGGGATTATTTAGTCCATGATGCCATATGTTCAGCTTGTTTCCCAGTGATCCGTGCCTCTTTTGAGGATGATCAGTAAAGTAGTTTTGTTAATCATGTTATTCTATTTCCATCCATGTCTTTGTTTGCAATTATGGAGCACCCTAGCTTGAGTCAATCGAGCTCTACTTTTGCTTCATTGTGAATCTGGGCAGATCGTCAACTCGTTTGCGATTTTGCCGATGTTGTTGTAGTTGATCCGTGCATGTTATGCCATTGTTCTTGCCATTTCTAGCTTGTATTTTGTGCCTTATTAATGGGTGTATGCCTGCCTTGCCATGACTTGCACCGTGGTGAGTGCATCGAGCTCGTTTACATGCCTTCGTGAGTTATATTTCAGCATGTCTCAGTTTTCACTAAGTCTGAAAACTGATTGTGTTTTAGCTATGTTCGTGTGCCCGTTAATATATTTTGTGAACCCTTTTGGCCCCAGGTCACTTTGGGTCTTTTGTTAAGCTTGTTGTAGCTCCAGCTCCATGTTCTTATGTCTTAATCAGGTCATGTATCATGTTGTTTTGCTGCTCCGAAGAGGGCTTCGTGATCTGAAATTTCAGACTAGTGTTAATTTCACTAAGTCTGGAATCTGTTTTGCATTTGCGTTTTTGCCATGCTTGTTTGAACCTCTTAATGGATGAATTGGCCGTGGCTCAGTGCTAGTCTTTTGTTAAGCATCTTGTGTGCATCCCTGCCATGTATTTTGTTGTCATGTTTGGTGGCTGTAGCATGTTCATTTCGTTGCATTTAGATGCCTACTTGCTGTAAATCGCAGACCGGTGTCATATCTTAAAACGCTTGCCATTTCCAAACCGTAACTCCGATTCCAATGATCTTTATATTGTTTTCAAGCGATTTCATCCCCTCTATCCAGTGGCACCCTTGGAATTCCAAGTTGAGGCCAGGTTCATGCATTTCCTGTCATATCTTGCATTTTGCATCCCGCATCGCATCCCGCATAGCATATCATCATTTCATCATTGCTTGGTCTTGCACGTGGTTGATTGTATCCTTGTTGCTTGTTTGTCTTGTTTGGGTAGAGCCGGGAGACGAGTTCGCTACCGAGGAGCCCGTTGAGTTTGCTTGTGAGGATCCAGTCAACTTTGACAACTGTGCAGGCAAGATGATCATACCCTCGAAATCACTACTATCTTTGCTATGCTAGTTTGCTCGCTCTTGCTATGCCAATGCTACGATGCCTACCTTTTGCATGTCAGCCTCCCAATTGCCATGTTGAACCTCTAACCCACGTTGTCCTAGCAAACCGTTGTTTGGCTATGTTACCGATTTGCTCAGCCCCTTCTTATAGCGTTGCTAGTTGCAGGTGAAGATTGGAGGCCGTTCCTTGTTGGAACATTTATTTACTTGTTGGGGATATCATTATATGCTGGTATCTTAAGTGCATCTATATACTTGGTAAAGGGTGGAAGGCTCGGCCTCTCGCCTAGTGTTTGTTCCACTCTTGCCGCCCTAGTTTCCGTCATATCGGTGTTATGTTCCCGGATTTGCGTTCCTTACGCGGTTGGGTTATAATGGGAACCCCTTGATAGTTCGCCTTGATTAAAGCTTTTCCAGCAATTGCCAACATTGGTTTTACCATTTTCCACCTAGCTTTTTCTTTCCCTTGGGTTCTGACAGACTCAAGGGTCATCTTATTTTAACCCCCCCGGGCCAGTGCTCCTCTGAGTGTTGGTCCAAACTAGAGTCCTGTGCAACGCCCCCTCGAGGAAACTCGAGGTTTGGTTTTAGTTGTATGAAGTGCTCATCTGAAGTGTGCCCTGAGAAAGAGATATGTGCAGCTCCTATCGGGATTTGTCGGCACATTCGGGCGGTGTTGCTGGTCTTGTTTTAACCTGTCGAATGTCTTGTTGTACCGGGTACCGAGTCTGATCGGTGTGTCTCGGGTGGAGGTCTATTCCTTCGTTGACCGTGAGAGCTTGTCATGGGCTAAGTTGGGACTCCCCTGCAGGGATTGAACTTTCGAAAGCCGTGCCCGCGGTTATGGGCAGATGGGAATTTGTTAATGTCCGGTTGTAGATAACTTAAACCTTAATTAATTAAAATGAATCAACTGAGTGTGTTGCCGTGATGGCCTCTTCTCGGCGGAGTCCGGGAAGTGGACACGGTGTTGGAGTTATGCTTGCGCAGGTGTTCCTCTAGATTCTCGCTCGCGCTTTGCCTCCTCTTCTCGCTCTCTTTTGCGTATAAGATAGCCACCACATATGCTAGCCGCTTGCTGCAGCTCCACTTATACTTGCCTTACCCTTCCTATAAGCTTAAATAGTCTTGATCGCGAGGGCGCGAGATTGCTGAGTCCCTGTGGCTCACAGATACTATAATTCCAGATGCAGGACCAGGTGATTTCACTCCAGGTGATGAGTACGAGCTCAAGTGGGAGTTCGACGAGGATTCTCAGCGTTATTATGTTTCCTTTCCCGATGATCAGTAGTGGTGCCTAGTTGGGGTTTGATTCAGGGCCTTGTCGCATGTTGGGTTTTCTTCTATTTTGGCGCCGTAGTCGGGCCATGAGTGATTGTTTGATGGATGTTATTTATGTACTCTGATGTGACGTGGCGAGTGTAAGCCAACTATGTATCTCCCCCTTTTATTATGCTTTACATGGGATGTTGTAATGATTGCCTGACTTGCGACATTGCTTTCAATGCGGTTATGCCTCTAAGTCGTGCCTCGACACGTGGGAGCTATAGCCGCATCGAGGGCGTTACAAGTTGGTAATCAGAGCCTTCCCCGACCTTAGGAGCCCCATTGCTTGATCGTTTTTAGCAGCCGAGTTGTGTCTAGAAAAATATTTTGAGTCATTTAGGAATTATATATCGGAGAGCATAGGAATTCTTTTTACTTCCCAGTCTCCTCATCGCTCTGGTAAGGCATCCTGACGTAGAGTTTTGACTCTTCTCTTCTCAAATTTCACTAAAAAAAATTTTAGGATCACGCGAGTATCTTGGATTTGTTCCGATGGCTTATGATGAGAATACTGTCTTGGTGCCTCATGTCAGGGGTTTAGTGGAAGTGTCCCGGGGAGTTGAGCTCTGAGGTGTTGTCATCATAATTTTATCGTTGCATTTCTGGAATACTTGAGATATGTTCCCCGACATCGAAAATCTCTTTTATGCAGTTCGTTGGTGAGATAACCTCGACGCCACCCAGTACTGGGGCGGGAGTTCGGGAGTATCGCCATAACTTGTATAACGGATGCTTTTCGAAGGTTGAGGTAGATGGTTTCCAAAGTTTTCTTGGTTATGTGTTGAAGGATGGATACAGCTGGATGTAGGATTTGCTAGTTTGGGTGAGATATTATGCTTCCCCTGTATCCCCAACACCTGATTGCATAACCGGAAAAGTTCGGGAGTTTCATAGGTGGGAATTCTAGTAGCTCTAGTTCCTCTTCCACGGATATTGGTTTGAGATTGGGATTTCTTACCGATTATTCGTTCTTGATCCGTACCTTGTTGATTAATTTCTCTACCTTAATTCTACGTGGCTTCTCAATTTATGGATATGTGACCATTTGAAGAGGAATGCATTCGTTCATTTTGTTCGGATGTGAAGACTATATGTTGCAATTTTCATTCCGTTGGATTCAGCTTCAATATTTATCTGTCTATGTGCTAACGGTGGTCAACCTCTTCAGGATGGCTCCCGCTAAGAGCACCAGTCAGAACCAGAATCAAGATCCGCCACCACCTCCACCTCCTCCAGAGGCATGGCAAGCTGTGATGGCCGCAACCAATGCAAACACTCAGCTGATCATGCAAATTCTCCAAGAGCGCAATCAAGGCAGTTAAGGGAATCAAGGCAGCAATCAGAGTCACTTTGCTACACTCAACCAGTTCCTTGCTAACGGGCCAAAGACTTTCAGCAATTGTGTTGAGGCAACCAATGCTGACGATTGGCTTGTGGATCTGTGTAAGCATTTTGAGTGCAGCAACGTCAGGCCTGAGGACTTTGTCAAGTTCGCTTCCTTCCAACTCAAAGATCAAGCTGCAGAATGGTTCCAGCAGTACAAGGATTCCAGAGGTGGATGTGTTATCACTTGGGATGATTTCCGCCGAGATTTCCGAGCTCATCACATTCCGTAGAGCGTGGTTGAAAGCAAGCGTGAGGAATTCCGCAATCTGAACCAAGGTTCTTTGTCTGTCTATGACTACAACAAATTGTTCCAGAAGCTTGCCCGCTTTGCCAAGCAGGACGTGCCTGATGAGAAGAGCATGATATACCAGTTCAGGGGTGGTCTTAGAGAAGATATTCAGCTCGCTCTTGTCCTCTTCGAGCCCTTGAGATACGATGAGTTCTACAACATGGCACTGAAGCAAGAGGCTGCTCAGTTGAGGTGTGATGCTTCCAGGAAGCGAGTCAGAGATGTTACTCCTTCTTCCTCTACTCAAGTGGCCAAGCAGCAGAAGTTTGGATTCCTCCTCCTCCGTTCCGTCAGCCGTATCAGCAGAAGAGCAAAGGTGGCAGTGGTTCTTCCCACCCACCCAACCCAGGCTTTCAGAACAAGACTTCGTCTCAAGCTCCAAGACCGAGTGCTCCGTATCACCGTCCGCTCTCAGAGGTCACGTGCAACAAGTGCCAACAGAAGGGTCACTATGCCAACAAGTGTTTCAACCAGAGGCATCTTCCTCCTCCTCCTCCTCCTGTCAGATCGGCAAGTACAGCTGTGGTCAAGCATAACCCCAAGCATGCCAAGGTGAATTTGATGGAATGCAGCTCAGGCAGAGGACTCATCAGATGTGATCATGGGTAACTTTCCAGTTAACTCTTTTCCAGCAAAAGTACTTTTTGACTCTGGTGTATCGCATTGTTTCATGTCAAGATCATTTGTTTCCAAACATGACTTCGTTTCACAAATGTTGGGTAAACCTATGGGAGTGGTTTCCCCGGGTAAGTCTATGAGGGATACTTCAATAGTTCCGGATGTTTCTATCATGATGGGTGATTTCAAGTTTCTGGCTTCTCCAATGATTCTTGGCAACTCGGATATTGATCTTATTCTTGGGATGGATTGGCTTTCTAAGCACAAGGCTCGGCTTGATTGTGCAGCCAGGCAGATTATTGGCTCATTCATCTGAGGATGTAATTGTCTTTGCCGCTCGGGATAATTCCATCCGTCTGTTTTCTCTCAATGAGAAGGGTGAACTGGATGCCATCTCTCAAATTCCAGTCGTTTGCGAATATCAAGACGTCTTTCCAGAAGAGCTCCCAGGAATGCCTCCGCACCGGCCAGTTGAATTCGTTATTGAACTTGAGCCTGGCACAGAACCTGTGTGCAAACGTCCTTACAAGCTCGGACCTGAAGAGTTGAAGGAGCTGAAGAAGCAACTCGATGAGCAAGAAAGAATGGGTCTCATCCGGCCTAGTACTTCTCCGTGGGGTTGTGGTGTTCTTTTTGTGAAGAAGAAGGATGGAACGGACCGACTTTGTGTTGATTACCGTCAAGTGAACAAGAAGACCATCAAGAACAAATACCCACTTCCCAACATTAATGAGCTGTTCGAACAACTCAAAGGTGCCCAAGTATTCTCCAAGCTTGATCTCCGTATGGGTTATCACCAGATTCGCATTCGTGAAGAAGATATTCCCAAGACAGCATTCAGAACAAGCTTTGGTTCATATGAATACACTGTCATGTCTTTTGGCCTCGCCAATGCTCCTCCGACGTTCTCTCGCATGATGAATTTCATCTTCAACGCCTACACCAATGACTTTGTTTTAGTCTATCTCGATGACATTTTGGTTTTATCAAAGAACAAGGAAGATCATGCCAAGCTTTTGCGTTTGGTGCTTGATAAGCTCAGGGAACATCAGTTCTACGCCAAGTTCTCCAAGTGTGAATTTTGGCTCGATGAGGTTCTTTATCTTGGTCATATCATCTCTGCCAAGGGCATTTCCGTGAATCCCGAGAAGGTTTCCGCAATTGTGAATTGGGAACCTCCTCAGAATGTGAAGCAACTCTGCAGTTTTCTCGGTCTCGCAAGCTATTGCCGAAGATTCGTTGAAAACTTTTCCAAGATCGCGAAGCCTCTCTCAAATCTTCTTCAGAAGCACGCCAAGTATGTTTGGTCTCCAGAGTGCGATATTGCTTTCAACACTTTGAAAGAGAAACTGATCACTGCTCCAGTTCTGACTCCGCCTGATGAATCCAAGCCGTACGAGGTCTTTTGTGATGCCTCTCTCCAAGGTCTTGGCGCAGTATTGATGCAAGAGAAGAAAGTGGTTGCTTATACATCTCGCCAGTTGAAGCCTAATGAGAAGAACTACCCCACTCACGATCTCGAGTTGGCGGCAGTTGTGCATGCTCTTTTGACTTGGAGACATCTTCTATTGGGAAGAAAAGTGGACATTTTCACTGATCACAAGAGTCTCAAGTACATCTTCACTCAGCCTAATCTCAACCTAAGGCAAACTCGATGGGTCGAAATGATTCAAGAGTATAATCCGAGTATTGAGTATACTCCAGGCAAGGCCAATGTGATTGCTGACGCTTTGAGCAGGAAGGCCTACTGCAACAGTCTGATTCTCAAGCCTTATCAACCCGAGCTTTGTGAAGCTTTCCGCAAACTTAATATGCAAGTTGTTCCTCAAGGTTTCCTCGCCAACCTTCAAGTCTCTCCTACCTTAGAAGACCAGATTCGCCAAGCCCAGCTTCTTGATGCTATGGTGAAAAAGGTGAAGATTGGGATTGCCAAGAGTTAGTCCAAGTATAAGTGCTACCGCCTTGATGACAAGGACACTCTCTTCTTCGAGGATCGTATTGTTGTGCCCAAAGGTGAACTTCGTAAAGTGATCATGAACGAGGCTCACAATTCTCTCCTCTCCATCCACCCTGGGAGCACGAAGATGTATCAGGACCTCAAGCAAGCTTATTGGTGGACTCGAATGAAGCGCGAGATCGCTCAATTCGTGAACGAATGTGATTTCTGCAGAAGAGTGAAGGCAGAACACCAAAGGCCAGCTGGTCTCCTCCAACCTCTTGCCATTCCAGAATGGAAGTTTGACCACATTGAAATGGACTTCGTGACTGGGTTTCCAAAGTCCAAGCGTGGCAATGATGCTATATTTGTTGTCATCGACAAGCTCACCAAAGTGGCTCACTTTCTGCCTATCAAAGAGTCGATCACTGCAGCTCAATTGGCGGAACTCTATACCTCTCGCATTGTCTCTCTGCACGGTATTCCTCAAGTGATCTCTTCAGACCGTGGCAGCATCTTTACCTCGAAGTTTTGGGATTCTTTTCAGAAGGCCATGGGCACCAACATCCGCTTCAGCACTGCTTTCCATCCTCAAACAAGCGGTCAAGTCGAGTGTGTCAACCAGATTCTTGAAGATATGCTCAGGGCTTGTGTGATCTCCTTCGGCATGAAGTGGGAGGATTGTCTTCCTTATGCTGAATTCTCCTATAACAACAGTTTTCAAGCAAGTTCGGGCAAGGCCCCATTTGAAATTCTGTATGGCAGGAAGTGTCGTACCCCTCTCAACTGGTCTGAAATCGATGAACGTCAGCTGCTGGGTAATGACTTAATCACAAAAGCAGAAGAAATGTGCAAAGTCATTCGTGATAACCTCAAAGCAGCCCAATCCCGCCAGAAGAGCTACTATGATAGTAAGCACCGTGATTTGGCTTTCGAGATCGGAGATCATGTTTTCCTCCGCGTCTCTCCTATGAAAGGTACTCGTCGCTTCGGTATCAAAGGGAAGCTTGCCCCTAGATACGTGGGACCTTTCAAGATTGTCAGCAAGAGAGGCGACCTCGCCTATCAACTCGAGCTTCCTTCAAACTTTGCAAATGTTCATGACGTGTTCCATGTCTCTCAGCTTCGAAAGTGCTTCAAGACTCCTGACCGCACCGTCAACTTCGAGGACATTGAGCTCCAAGAAGATCTCTCCTATCGTGAGCACCCAATTGCTATTCTTGAAGAGACTGAACGCAAGACTCGCAACAAGTCAATCAAATTTCTCAAAGTCAAGTGGTCACACCATTCCGACCGTGAAGCTACCTGGGAACGCGAGGATCACCTCCGTTCTGAGTACCCGGAGTTCTTTCAGTCCTAGATCTCGGGACGAGATCTTTTCGTAGTGGTGGAGTGTTGTAACGCCCCAGATATACTTTCCCAATTTGTATCCAACTCTTGCCGTTTCCGGCGTTAAGTTATATTTATTTCTCGGGTTCGGGTCTTTGTCTTCGTGTGTTATTTTCTTTTGCATGCATCTCATATCATGTCATCATGTGCATTGCATTTGCATACGTGTTCATCTCATGCATTCGAGCATTTTCCCCGTTGTCCGTTTTGCATTCCGGCGCTTCGTTCTCCTCCAGTGGTCATTTCTACCTTTCTTTCGTGTGTGGGGATTAAACATTTCCGGATTGGACCGAGACTTGCCGTGCGGCCTTGGTTTACTACCGGTAGACCGCCTGTCAAGTTTCGTACCATTTGGACTTCGTTTGATACTCCAACGGTTAACCGAGGGACCGAAAAGGCCTCGTGTGTGTTGCAGCCCAACACCCCTTCTTTTTGGCCCAAAACCCACCAAACTCTGCTCCATGTCCTAGAGCGTTCGATCACGATCGCGTGGCCGAAAACCGCACCTCATTTGGACTCTCCTAGCTCTACTTATGCCTATATATACCCCCCTCCATTTTCGGATCTCGTCTTCCTCCTCGAACCCTAGTTCTAAAAAAAACATCTTCGCGCCGAGCCAGACACGTCTGACCCGGCCGGACATTTCTCTGCCGCCAATCCCGCCTTGCCACGTGGGCACCGCCGCCACCACCGCCGTCCCGGCCCGGGAGGCCCAGGAGGGGCCCCCGCGAGCCCGAAGACTCCCCGCCGCCTCCTTCTTCGTCCGTCGCCGCCTTCTCCGACGCTGGTGGCCGGCGCCGCCACGGGCTGCCGCGCTCCTAACGGATTTCGTCGCCGCGCCTCGCCCGACCTCGGCCTCCGCTCCGGCCGCCCCTCGCCGCCGCGGGCCGGCGCCGCCCCGCTGCCCCGCGCGCCGCCTCTCCAGTGAGCCGGACCACCGCCCCGGCACCGCCCCGCTGCTCCGGCCACCGTCCCCGCCATTTCCGGCAAGTCTCCGGCGAGCTGCTACAGTGTTCTCCGGTGTGCATCGGGAACCGTGCCGATCTGGATCCAGATCTGAGAAATTCATCTCGGTTGACTTTTTCGTCCCTAACCCTAGTTTTTTATGCATACTTTGACCGCCCGTAACTTTGCATCCGTAGCTCCGTTTTGGACATATAATATATCAAAATCTTCGTCTCGACGAGTAAATCATTCCATTCAATTGCATCATTTTCATTTGAGTTCATCTTGATGCCCGAAATGCTATTAGAAGGAGGCTTCGTGAGTTAATTGTCAGATCTGCTAGTTCATCTGAGACTTTTGTCATTTTTGCCATGATTAATGTGTGCATGCTATGCCTGTGAATCCTTCATATATTTTTTAAGCATTTTGTCTTCTTTCCATAGGTGCAGCCCATGCATTTTTAGGATGTGTGTGGTGACTCGTGCAAGCTTGTAAAGTGAGGCACCCGGTAAATCTGTTTTCAGGGACTTAGTTGTTTTCACTAAGTCTGGGATATTTTAGTTCATGATGCCATATGTTCAGCTTGTTTCCTAGTGATCCGTGCCTCTTTTGAGGATGATCAGTAAAGGAGTTTTGTTATTCATGTTAGACTCTATCCATCCATGTCTTTGTTTGCAATTATGGAGCAACCTAGCTTGAGTCAATCGAGCTCTACTTTTGCTTCGTGGTGAATCTGGGCAGATCGTCAACTCGTTTGCGATTTTGCTGGCGTTGTTGTAGTTGATCCGTGCATGCTATACCATTGTTCTTGCCATGTCTAGCTTGTATTTTGTGCCTTCTTAATGGGTGTATGCCTGCCTTACCATGACTTGCACCGTGGTGAGTTCATCGAGCTCGTTTACATGCCTTTGTGAGTTATATTTCAGCATGTCTCAGTTTTCAGTCTGAAAACTGATTTCGTTTTAGCTATGTTCGTGTGCCCGTTAATATATTTTGTGAACCCTTTTGGCCCCAGGTCACTTTGGGACTTTTGTTAAGCTTGTTGAGTAGCTCCATGCCATGTTCTTACTTGTGATGTTCAGGTCATGTACCATATTGTTTTGCTGCTCCGAAGAGGGCTTCGTGATCTGAAATTTCAGACTAGTGTTAATTTCACTAAGTCTGGAATCTGTTTTGCATTTGCGTTTTTGCCATGCTTGTTTGAACCTCTTAATGGATGATTTGGCCGTGGCTCAGTGCTAGTATTTTGTTAAGCATCTTGTGGGCATCCCTGCCATGTATTTTTTTGTCATGTTTGGTGGCTGTAGCATGTTCATTTCGTTGCATTTAGATGCCTACTTGCTGTAAATCGCAGACCGGTGTCATATCTTAAAACGCTTGCCATTTCCAAACCGTATCTCCGATTCCAATGATCTTTATATCGTTTTCAAGAGATTTCATCCCCTCTATCAAGAGGCACCCTTGGAATTCCATGCTAAGGCCAGGTTCATGCATTTCCTGTCATATCTTGCATTTTGCATCCCGCATCGCATCCCGCATAGCATATCATCATTTTATCATATTGCTTGGTCTTGCACGTGGTTGATTGTATCCTTGTTGCTTGTTTGTCTTGTTGGGTAGAGCCGGGAGACGAGTTCACTACCGAGGAGCCCGTTGAGTTTGCTTGTGAGGATCCAGTCAACTCTGACAACTATGCAGGCAAGATGATCATACCCTCGAAATCACTACTATCTTTGCTATGCTAGTTTGCTCGCTCTTGCTATGCCAATGCTACGATGCCTACCTTTTGCTTGTCAGCCTCCCAATTTCCATGTCAACCTCTAACCCACCTTGTCCTAGCAAACCGTTGATTGGCTATGTCACCGCTTTGCACAACCCCTCTTATAGCGTTGCTAGTTGCAGGTGAAGATTGGAGGCCGTTCCTTGTTGGAACATTTATTTACTTGTTGGGATATCATTATATTGCTATGTTATATTAATGCATCTATATACTTGGTAAAGGGTGGAAGGCTCAGCCTCTCGCCTAGTGTTTTGTTCCACTCTTGCCGCCCTAGTTTCTGTCATATCGGTGTTATGTTCCCGGATTTTGCGTTCCTTACGCGGTTGGGTTATAATGGGAACCCCTTGATAGTTCGCCTGGATTAAAGCTTTTCCAGCAATGCCCAACATTGGTCTTACCATTTGCCACCTAGCCTTTTCTTTCCCTTGGGTTCTGCAGACTCAAGGGTCATCTTATTTT